>NW_024070187.1:69922431-70036201 GCF_014754425.2 Oryx dammah
ACAGAGGATGAGATGGCTGGATGTCATCACTGACTCGATGGACGTGAGTCTGAGTGAAATCCGGGAGCTGGTGATGGACAGGGAGGCCTGGCGTGCTGCAGTTCGTGGGGTTGCAAAGGGTCAAACACGACTGAGCAACTAAAGTGAAGTGAAGTGAAGGTATTACCACACCTATGAGAATGACCACAATCTGAAACACTGACACCACCAAATACTGGCAAGGGTGTGGAGTAACTGGAACTCATACACATTTCTGGTAGGAATTCAAAAATAGTGCAATCATTTTAGAAGATGGTTTGTCAGTGTTTCACATAAGTAAACATACTCATATCATAATATCCAGCAATGATACTCCTTGGTATTTATCCAAAAGAGGTGAAAACTCATAGCCCACAAAAACTTGCACACAGATGTTATAACTGTTTGAAATAACCTTATTCATCATTGCTTAAACTTGGAAACAACCAAGGTGTCCTTCAGTAGGCGTATGGACAGATAAACTATGGCACATCCAGGCAATGGAATATTATTCAGTACTAAGAAGAAATGAGCTATCAAACTGTGAAAGGACACAAGAGAACCTTAAATGTGTATTAGCAAGTGAAAATGTGCATTACTAAGTGAAAGCCTGGGAAGACTACATACTGTGTGATTCCAACTCTACAACAATCTGGAAATGGCAAAACTGTGGTGACAGATCAGTGATCGCTGGGAGAGAGGACATAAAAGATCCCAGGAATTTTAGGGTAGTTAAAATACTCTGTATGATATTATAATGATGAGTACATGGCATTACACATTTGCCCAAGCCCCTAGAATATACAATTTCCAGAATGAACCCTAAAGACTTTGGGTGATTATGTGCCAATATAGATTCATCCCTTGATAAAAGATGAAACATTTGGTTGAATGATGTTGGTAGTGGGGAAGGCTATGCATGTGTAGGTGCAGAGGGTATGAGGGAAATCTCTGTACCTTCCTCTTAATTATGGTGTGAACCTAAAACAGCTCAAAAAAAAAAAAAATCAAGTCTGGGGCTTCCCTGGTGGGCCGGTAGTTAAGAATTTGCTACTAATGCAGGGAACACGGCTTCAATCCCCGGTCCAGGAGGATCCCACATGCTGCAAGGGAGTTAAGCCCACGCACCCCAACTACTGAGCCTGTCAGCTGCAACCACTGAAGCCTGTGTGCCTTACAGCCTATGCTCTACAGCAAGAGAGGCCACTGCAATGAGAAGCTAACAAACCACAGTGAAGAGTAGCCTCCATTCACGCAACCAGAGAAAGCCCACAAGTAGCAACGAAGACCCAACACAGCCATACATAAATTAATTAAATAAAATTTAATAAACACAAACATTGAAAAGATAAAGTCTTTTAAAAAGTCTTCAGAGAGGCCCAGTCATAGAGGCTCACAACTCGCAAAAACTCCCACACTTTTGTGAGGTTTACGTCTAAGAGTTTTACCAGGTCTTTACAGTAAACAGTGGAGAAATCTCTCTCAGTGCTTCCAGCAGAAAACTAGAAAAGAAACCCTTTTGAAATGTGCTAGAGCATTCTGTTCTTCTTAGCAAGACCTGTACTCTAGAGAAACTATTCTATCAAAGCCCAACTTCCTAGGGTTCTATCAGAGCCTAAACTCACTGGAGAAAGGGAAATACCCAACTTTAGCCCCTACCAGCCCTTCTGTCCTACTGAAGGACAGAATGGTGGGGAATAAAATTGAGAAGAACTGATGAAATTCACTGTCCAGGACACAGGTCATCAAAAGACTGAAGCCTAATCATAGGATTAATGAACATTTTCCCCCTCCCCAGACTTTACCACCATATTACTAAAGGCATATTTACTGCAGTTCCTTTATACACTACATGATGATCACCTTTCAACCAAAAAGTACAAGGCATGCTAGAGGGCAAGAAAAATACAATTTGAAGAGATGAAACAAGCATCAGATCCAGAGCCAGAGATGACAGGAATGCTGGAATCATCAGACCAGGATCATAGTTTTACTATGATCAACATGCTAAGGCTTTATGGGAAAAGTAAACGACATGTAAGAACACATGTACGACTTAAAAGCAGAGAGATAAGAAATCTTAAAACTCGTTGAAACAAGATGTTAAAGACCGAAAATTCTGTAACAGAAATGAAGAATGCCTTTTGATGTCACTAGTGGACTGAACATGGCTGAGGAAAGAATCTCTAAGCTTGAGGATATGATGTTAAAAACTTCCAAAAGAGAGAAGGGAAAAAAAAAGGCTGAAAAAAACAGTGCAGAGTATCCAAAAATAGGCATAACTACCAAAGGTGTTACAAACACATAATGCAAATCTTGGAAGGAGAAGAGACACAGGAAAAGAGAAATATATAAAGCCATAAGGGCTCAGAATTTCCCCAAATTAACATTAGACATGAAAGCATCGATCTAGGAATCTCAGAGAACACTAAGCAGAATAAATGAAAAATAAACACAGAAACAAACAAAAAACCACACCTGGGTATATCATATTCAAATTTAAAAAAACTAAGCATAAAGAAAAATTCTTAAAAGAAACAGTTATGTATAGAGGAGCAAAGATAACAATTACATCCAACTTCTTTACAGAAACCATATAAGCAAGAAGAGAAAAGGGTGAAATATTTAAAATGTTAATAGAAAAAACTTCCAACTTAGAATTCTGTACTCTGTGAAGTTATCCTTCAAAAGTGAAGGAGAAATAAAGACTTTCTCAGAAAAACAAAAACTGAGGGAATTTGTTGCCAGTAGACCTGCCTTGCAAGAAAATGTTCAGAAGTGTTTTAGAGAAGGAAATTGATTTTTATTAAAAACTCAGATTTACAAAAAGAAAGAAAGAGCACCAGATAATAAATGAAAGTAAAATAAAAACATCTATTTTTCTTATTATTAGTTTATATAACAGTTCATTCAAAATAATAATAGCAATAATATGTTGGATTATAAATGTTTATAAATATATAAGCATATATATACAAGCATGCATATGTTTGTGAGTATTCATTATGAAAAAAGCTCAATTTTTTTTTTTTAAGTGTTAGTTGCTTAGTCACATCTCACTCTTTGCAACCCCATGGACTATAGCCCGCCAGGCTCCTCTGTCCTTGGAATTTTCCAGGCAAGAATACTGGAGTGGACAGCCATTCCCCTTCTCCAGGGGACTGAACCCAGGTCTCCTTCATTGCAGGAAGATTCTTTACTGTCCGAGCCACCAAGGGAAGCCCGTACATAGGTTTCAGTTCAGTTCAGTTGCTCAGTTGTGTCCGACTCTTTGCGACCCCATGAATCGCAGCACGCCAGGCCTCCCTCTCCATCACCAACTCCCGCAGTTCACCCAAACTCACGTCCACCCAGTCGGTGATGCTATCTAGCCATCTCATCCTCTGTTGTCCCCTTCTCCTTCTGCCCCCAATCCCTCCCAGCATCAGAGTCTTTTCCAATGAGTCAACTCTTCGCATGAGGTGGCCAAAGTATTGGAGTTTCAGCTTCAGCATCAGTCCTTCCAATGAACACCCAGGACTGATCTCCTTTAGAATGGACTTGTTGGATCTCCTTGCAGTCCAAGGGACTCTCAAGAGTCTTCTCCAACACCACAGTTCAAAAGCATCAGTTCTTTGGCACTAGCTTTCTTCACAGTCTAACTCTCACATCCATACATGACTACTGGAAAAACCATAGCCTTAACTAGACAGACCTTTGATGCTAAAGTTGAATGACACCAGTGATATAAGGAATAGAAGGGAGGAATTAAGAATATTCTGTTATTATACATATCAAAAAGCCAGAAGAATAGTAAAAAGCACCCAAATAATCCAAGAGAAAACATGTAAGCAAGAACAAGGAAATAAACAATCAGATAGAACAAGTTGAAAACAAACATAAGATGGTAAGCGTAAACCCACTGGTGTTAGTTTTAACACATGGTTGCAAATTCTCTGATGTCCACTCCATTGAATGTTGGAGTCTGTCTCTCCTCCCTTGAATCTGGGTAGGCTTATAAACACTTTCATCAAGGTGACTTCTGAGGCTAGGTCATAAAATGTCACACAACTTCGGCCTTGATCCCTGAAAACACTCACTTTTGAAACCCTGAACCAGTATGTAAAAAGTTTAACTACCTTGAAGCTGATGTACTAAATCTGTGGCTTAAACATAAAATAGAATGCTATTTAGTAATATAAACCACTGATGAACCACTGATAAACAAAAAAAATATGATTGAAACTTAAAAATATTTTGCCAAGTGGAAAAAGCCTCACACAAGACTAAGTACTGCATGACTCTGTTATAGGGAAAACTAATTATGATAGAAAAAAATGAGAACTATGGTTGACTCTGGTGGGTGGGAGTTGGCAGAGATTGACTGGGAAGGGCAAGAAACCACTTCCTGAGCCTGAAGGTACTGTTCAAAAGAGCTTTGGGTATTACAAGTTTATGAATTATCAAAATCAGCATATATACTTAAGATAAATTAAGATTTGTTCTGTCCATTTTATAGCAAAACAAAAGGCTGCAAACAAATACTGAACCCTCCTTAATGTTACGCATACTGAAATATTTATGAGGGAAAAAAACTGATATCTGCAATTTGCAATGCAATAAAGAAAAGATGCATTCATGGATGGATAGAGGGAGAAACAGATGAACAGATACATGAAAAAGCAAATTTAGTTAAATGTTAGAAGTAGACTCTAGGTGGAGGGTGTACAAGTGTTTACTGTCAATTTTATCAACTATACTATAATTTGAAAATTTTCACGTTAAAATATTGGAAAATTCTCCCCACCCCAAAAAGAAGAGAATTTTTTTTTTTTTTTAGAAAAAGGGGAAGGGGACTGGCAGGAAGGGAATGGGTTATTAGGGAGCTGCTCCTTCTCCTTAGAAGACTGTTACTTCTGCAGAAGAAACTGCTTCTATAAAAACTGATTATACAAAGATCCCAGTAGAATGGAGCTCTACAGGATATCTATATTAAGGGGGTTTCAAATCCTTCCAGAATAGGTCGGAAATGCCCAGGTTCCTGAAGTTGTAGGAGATTTCCTTGCCTGAATTTGCCATGGCTCCTTCATGGCTGGTGGCCTATTTGGGTTTGAGCTAGGGATTCCCAAATGCAGCAAGCATTGCTTCCAAAGGTGCTCAGACTGAGAGATCTGTTGAGAGGGCAAGGTCTCCAGATGGACATCTCAAAGGATCCATTATTCTAGTACAAAGAATATTGCCTATATGGCCCAAAAAGGGATACAAGGTGGGGAAAAGTCCCCTGTGCTATCAACTCCAGGAAGGAATCCAATTTATCGTGCTCACCATTTTATCTCCAGCATTTTAGTGCAGTGTCCAGCACAAAGTAAAAACATATTAATTAATAAATTAAATGATGTTCTATCCTATTGAAAACCTTGGAGTAAATTTCAAAATAAATGACACACATTTCAACTGTCCTCTTTACCCAGCATCAGTGGAAACAACTTTCAGCAAGAAGTATAAAGTATAGAATTGATAAAGTATAGAATTGTGTATCTTTGTTAAAATGGTTAATATGTTTTCCCAGTGAGAGAACAAACAAAATGACAGTTACTACTGTTATTCTATTTACTAAGCAGGTACTATAAAGCTAGGGGATATGTTAAGCACCTTACCTTGTTACCAATACTTGCAATAATCCTAAAAGGTAACTGTGGGATGAGAAACCAGTGTTTAGCTAATTTACCAAACAATATACTACGAGTAAGACCCAAAGCATTCGAATGTATGCTGCCTGACTCCGAAGTTTATTTACAACACATCACAGTGTAAGGTATACATGCTGTACACTGAATAACACATAAATAAATGTAGATTATCATCTAGTTAGGTTGCTTTTCACCATGTGCATATATGGAGAATCTTCTCTTGGCAAACACCTACCGTAGAACATGGGTGTGTGTGTGTGTGTGTGTGTGTGCGCGCGCAGTGACTGCCTAAACAATTAAAAGAAGGAAGGAAGCATATCCTCCCTGGCCTTTGGCCTCTCCCTTCCTCACCCTCTAGTAAATATAAATCTGTCCAAACCAAAAAGCTTTTCCTAACTCTAGTAGAAATAGTTGCTCCAGCATTATTATTCTCCACCCAACACAGTTTTTTTGAAGTATCTTTTCTCATGAAAGGATGCTCCTGGAGGGTTGTTGTTTCCTCATGCCCTCAATGGACACTCTAGAGCTCTGTTCCTCTCTCCAGTGAAGATCTGTTTGAACACTGAACAAGAATATCACACATATGAGGACACAGGAACCATCAACCTGGGGAAGAAACTCATACTGCAGAGAATCAAGACATACTTAAATTTTGTCTTCAGTGAAATCCACCACTCCTGGTCAGGGGTCACAAAGAGTCAAACACAACTGAGTGACTAACACACACACACAACAGAGAAAATACTGTACGAAAGAAGGAATTGAAAACAGAAGAAATGAATGCATAAAGCAGTAAACAAAAAGCTGATAATGTTATTAAATCTAACTAACAATAATCTAAGCAGAGGCAAATAAGAAAAGGATACTTACAATTGGTTCTTATAGTCAAAGTCTGTTTATATAAAGTCCCAAGACAGGCAAACTAAAATTATACTGTTTTGGAACACATACATACTTATTAAAACTGTAAACAATGAGAAATTTTTAAAAATACTTTTTATTGGAGTATAGTTGATTCACAATGTTGTGTTAGTTTCAGGTGTACAGCGAAATGAATCAGTTATATATATACATATACCTACTTTTTTTAGATTCTTTTTCCATATAGGCCATTACAGAGTATTGAGTAACGTTCTCTGTGCTATACAGTAGGTCCTTACTAGTTATCTATTTTGTATATTGTAGTGTCTATATATGCTTCAACAGTATATGAACCGTGAAATTCCAGATGTTCAAGCTGGGTTTAGAAAAGGCAGAGGAACCAGAGATCAAATTGCCAACATCCATTGGGTCATCAAAAAAGCAAGAGGGTTCCAGAAGAACATCTACTTCTGCCTTATTGACTATGCCAAACCTTTGACTGTGTGGATCACAACAAACTGTGGAAAATTCTTAAAGAGATGGGAATACCAGATCACCTGACCTGCCTCTTGAGAAATCTGTATGCAGGTCAAGAAGCAACAGTTAGAACTGGACATGGAAAAACAGACTGGTTCCAAATCAGGAAAGGAGTACATCAAGGCTGTATACTGTCAACCTGCTTATTTAACTTATTATGCAGAGTATATCTTGAGAAATGATGGGCTGAAAGAAGCACAAGCTGGAATCAAGATTGCTGGGAGAAATATCAATAACCTCAGATATGCAGATGACACCACCCTTATGGCAGAAAGTGAAGAGGAACTAAAGAGCCTCTTGATGAAGGTGAAAGAGGAGAGTGAAAATGTTGGCTTAAAACTCAACATTCAGAAAACTAAAGATCATGGCATCTGGTCCCACCACTTCATGGCAAATAGATGGGGAAACAATGGAAACAGGGACACACTTTATTGGGGGGCTCCAAAATCACTGCAGATGATGACTGCAGCCATGATATTAAAAGACACTTGCTTCTTGGAAGAAAATTTATGACCAACCTAGACAGCATATTTAAAAGTAGAGACATTACTATGCTAACAAAGGTCTGTCTTGTCAAAGCTATGGTTTTTCCTGTGGTCATGTATGGATGTGAGAGTTGGACTATAAAGAAAGCTGAGCTCTAAAGAATTGATGCTTTTGAACTGTGGTGTTGGAGAAGACTTTTGAGAGTCCATTGGACTGCAAGGAGATCCAACCAGTCCATTCTAAAGGAGATCAGTCCTGGGTGTTCATTGGAAGGACTGATGCTGAAGCTGAAACTCCAATACTTTGGCCACCTCATGAGAAGAATTGACTCATTGGAAAAGACCCTGATGCTGGGAGGGATTGGGGGCAGAAGGAGAAGGGGACGACAGAGGATGAGATGGCTGGATGGCATAACTGACTCGATGGACAGGAGTTTGAGTAAGCTCTAGGTGTTGGTGATGGACAGGGAAGCCTGGTGTGCTGTAGTTCATGAGATCACAAAGAGCTAAACAGGACTGAGTGACTGAACTGACTCACGGAGTGTGTATATATCAATCCCAATCTTCCAGTTTATCCCTCCTCACCCTTACATCCTGGTAACAATAAGTTTGTTTTCTGCATTTGTTTTGTTTTCTGCATTTGTAACTCTAAGAGATGTTTTTGTCACTAAAACTTAGATAGTGACTAACTCTGATGATGAAGTAGGGGGATTTGATTTGGGAGGGTTGTGAATGGTTTCTGGAACCCTGGTTTAATTCAATATCTTGAATTAGCTCATTGTTCTCAGAAGTGAATCTCTTTTGGAATTTGGGTATCAAGATGGATATTGACATTGTAATTATTATTTTAACTGTACATATAAATCTTTTGCACTATTCTGAATTATTATTTATCTCATGTTAAAAATACTAATTTTAGAGAATTTAAGTTCTAGTTAATATGAAGATGGAAACTGGGACAGTATAAAATTAGTGCATTCTAAATTCCTATATTATTTAAGAAGAAACTAGAAATACGGATGAAGTTTTGCTTTGTTCAAAACAGGTAGGTTTTCTTACAGAACATTGTTTTTAAAATATCTTTTACATAAAAAATATTTTAATGTTTTCTAATTTTAAAAATAATATTATCTTATAAGCACTGTACAATAAAGCTCAAGTAGGATATATAGCTTTTTCAATGCTTTAAAATCTTATGAGATTTTACATTTGTAAAATTAGCTTATTTTGCATATTTCATAATATAATTTATATTATATTTTGGAAACTTTATTTCCCCCAAAAGAGATTAAATCTTTAAGGGCTGAGTATTCATTATGAATAAAGTTTAATATTTTGAAAAAATAGGTGAGTTGAAGTGTAGTGGCTAAGTTATGTCCAACTCTGCAACCTCATGGACTGTAGCCCACTAGACTCCTCTGTCCATGGAATTCTTCTGGCAAGAATACTGGAGTGGGTAGCCATTCCCTTCTCCAGTGGATCTTCTCAAGCCAGGGGTCGAACTAAGGTCTCCTGCACTGCAGGCAGTTTCTTCAGACTCTAAGTTAAACTTTTATAGTCTCCTGCTAAGGGACGGGAGTCAGAATACCTCAGCTTTCTGTGTGATCATAGGGAAGTTACTTTAACTCTCTGGATGCTAGTTTTTCACATGTGGAAAGTAAAAGATGATCTCCAGAAAGCTTCCAGTAATGTATTTCTAAAGCGTTTAGTTGTTTCCAAAAGTTTACTGTTATAAAAGAGGCTGCCAGTAACATCTTTGTGCAAATAACCTTTTACTTTTGTTTAGTTCAAATTAATTCCTCAGTATAAATCCCCAGGAACAGGATTAGTAGATATAAATATGTTTAAAGCTTTGGATACAACAGACCAGATACATTCTCTAAGTTGCTTTCTTAAGGCATTATACCACTCATCAGTTAAGTTCAGTTCAGTTCAGTCCCTCAGTCGTGTCCAACTCTTTGAGACCTCATGAATTGCAGCACGCCAGGCCTCCCTGTCCATCACCAACTCCCGGAGTTTAAACAAACCCATGTCCATCGAGTCGGTGATGCCATCCAGCCATCTCATCCTCTGTCATCCCCTTCTCCCCCTGCCCTCAATCCCTCCCAGCATTAGAGTCTTTTCCAATGAGTCAACTCTTCGCATGAGGTGGCCAAAGTAGTGGAGTTTCAGCTTTAGCATCAGTCTTTCCAATGAACACCCAGGGCTGATCTCCTTCAGAATGGACTGGTTGGATCTCCTTGCAGTCCAAGGGACTCTCAAGAGTCTTCTCCAACACCACACTTCAAAAGCATCAATTCTTCGGCGCTCAGCTTTCTTTATAGTCCAACTCTCACATCCATACATGACTACAGGAAAAACCATAGCCTTGACTAGACGGACCTTTGTTGGCAAAGTAATGTCTCTGCTTTTTAATATGCTGTCTAGGTTGCTCATAACTTTCCTTCCAAGCAGTAACTGTCTTTTAATTTCATGGCTGCAATCACCATCTGCAGTGATTTTGGAGCCCAAAAAAATAAAGTTTGACACTATTTCCACTGTTTCCCCATCTATTTCCCATGAAGTGATGGGACCAGATGCCATGACCTTAGTTTTCTGAATGTTTAGCTTTAAGCCAACTTTTTCACTCTCCTCTTTCACTTTCATCAAGAAACTCTTTACTTCCTCTTCACTTTCTGCCATAAGGGTGGTGTCATCTGCATATCTGAGGTGATTGATATTTCTCCTGGCAATTTTGATTCCAGCCTGTGCTTCCTCCAGCCCAGCGTTTCTCATGATGTACTCTGCATACAAGTTAAATAAGCAGGGTGACAATATACTGCCTTGACATACTCCTTTTCCTATTTGGAACCAGTCTGTTTGTTGTTCCACGTCCAGTTCTAACTGTTGCTTCCTGACCTGCATACAGATTTCTCAAGAGGCAGGTCAGGTGGCCTGGTATTCCCATCTCTTTCAGAATTTTCCACAGTTTATTGTGGCCCACACAGTCAAAGGCTTTGGCATAGTCAATAAAGCAGAAAGAGATATTTTTCTGGAAATCTCTTGCTTTTTCAATGATCCAGCAGATGTTGGCAATTTGATCTCTGGTTCCTCTGCCTTTTCTAAAACCAGCTTGAACATCTGGGAGTTCACAGTTCATGTACTGCTGAAGCCTGGCTTAGAGAATTTTGAGCATTACTTTACTAGCATGTGAGATGAATGCAATTGTGCGGTAGTTTGAGCATTCTTTGGCATTGCCTTTCTTTGGGATTGGAATGAAAACTGACCTTTTCCAGTCCTGTGGCCACTGCTGAGTTTTCCAAATTTGCTGGCATATTGAGTGCAGCACTTTTACAGCACCTTCTTTCAGGATTTGAAATAGCTCCACTGGAATTCCATCACCTCCACTAGCTTTGTTCATAGTGATGCTTTCTAAGGCCCACTTGACTTCACATTCCAGGATGTCTGGCTCATAGCAGTTGATAAATTGGCAGTAGTTAATAAAGGCTTTAAAAATGTTCTTAATCTTAAGTCTACCACTCTACCTCTAGGAATAGATCTCTAAGAGAAAGAAAAGACAGTTATGTTTATCAAACTAATATTTATTATTTTAAAAACATGAGAAAAAACAAAGGTCAAAAACAGAATACTGGATTTTATACATTTAACAGTGGAAGACTCTAACTATCAAAAATCAAGATTTAGAAGAGTATTTACTAACGTGGGGAAATGTTCACAGTATATATTTAGCAAAAAAGCAGACTTACAAATGCCATGCATATTATTATACAATTATATACTTACCTATCTATGTATGACATACATAGATATCTAAAATATATACACACATATAGACATAAAGTAAATGTGCTTTGTGTTACTGTTTGGTTTCTTATCATGTACATTCTAAATATATACCATATGTGCTAAATATATATAACATATATTTAAAATGTGTATCTGTGTGTTTAGCCACTCAGTTGTGTCTAACACTGAGACCCCATGGATTGTGGCCTGCCAGGCTTCTCTGACCATGAGATTTTCCAGGCAAGAAGACTGGAGTCAGTTGCCATTTCCTTCTTCAAGGGATCTTCCCAACCCAGGGATTGAACTTGCATCTCCTGTGTCTTCTGTAGTGCCATCAGGGAAGCTCATATTTAAAACATATGATTAAAACCAAATTATAATAATGTTATTAGGTAGAGAGTAATGTGATTTTAATTTACTGAATTTTAAAAATTTTATGTAAAGAACATATATTAGTTTTGTGACTTGAAGAAAAGAAAAAGCAGTAAGGAACTTCCGTGTTGGCCCAGTGGTTAAGAATCTGCCTTCTAATGCAGGGGATACAGGTTCGATTCCTGGTCGGGGAATTAAGATCCCACATGCTGCAGAGCAACCAAGCCCACATGCCGAAACAAAGACCCAATGTAGCCAAATACATAAGTAAGTATTTTTCAAAGCAGTAAAACGTAAAATAAAACCAAACAAGTCACTCCAGTTCATCTCATCATTCACAGTGAATGGTCTCCTTCATCCAGACTTTATTTTTTTTCATAAGAGTTTATTCAGGCACATGATCTTATGCTTTATGGCAAACCCATGGGTGTTGGCCATCTTACTTTTGGTTCCCAGGGCTTCTTGATAGATCTAAGGATAATTCCATTCTCCTTGCCAGTGACTGACTCAGAAGTGGCTAATTCTGACAAATGAGCCATCAGGTGAAGTCCAGAGTGTGAGTAGGGATCATTTGCTTGCCTCTGAGAGAAAGCCCAAGGAGGTTTCTCCTTCACTTTCTCTCACTGTGGTCTAGACCAACCACAGCCATCTTGCAGATCTTTGCAACTGCTGCCAAAGATCAGAAACCAGAGAGATGGAAATAACCTGGGTATCAGGTGGCAGCGCAGAGCTGCTGAAGCCAGTTTTACATCCAGGCTTGCTGTTATGTGGGCTAATACATTTTATTATTGCTTAAATCACTGTTTCATAACTTTCACTGTGTAACAGAATCTCTAGGGAGTTTGAGGTGAGGTGAAGTCGCTCAGTCGTGTCCGACTCTTTGTGACCCCATGGACTGTAACCTACTAGGCTCCTCCGTCCATGGGATTCTCCAGGCAAGAATACTGGAGTGGATTGCCATTTCCTTCTCCAGGGGATCTTCCCAACCCAGGGATCGAACCTGGGTCTCCCGCATTGGAGGCAGACGCTTTAACCTCTGAGCCACCAGGGAAGCCACATTAGGGAGTTTAGAAACTACCAATTTCCAGGTTATTCCAAGGTTAAGTCAAGGTCTTCAGGGGCAAACCCATCTGAGTCAGGGTTTTCTGTTCGTTACACCTGAAAGCATTTTGATGGATGAAGACACCTCTGCAGACACCTCCATTGCTATTTTCCTTAAACCTTCAAGTCAGGGATTTGCTTTGGGGTTTTCTCATATCAGTTCCTCCTGGGCTGAGCTTTTTGCCTCTAAAGTGCACCATGACCAACGTCTATTTCTTGCAGATCTACCAAACCCATCCAATGCCTGTTTCATGTTACTTTGCATATTTGTAACATGTTAAGGATCAAGGATGTGGATGAATCTACTCAGGCATTCCATAAAAGAGTTTATGTTTTAAAAAAATGTTTCATGAAGACTGGGCTTCCCAAGTGGCACTAGCAGTAAAGAACCTGCCTGCCAGTGCAGGAGACGTAAAAGACGCAGTTTTGATCCCTGGATGGGGCAGATCCCATGGCGGAGGGCATGGCAACCCACTCCAGTATTCTTGCCTGGAGAATCCCATGGAGAATCCCATGTGGCCCCCTGGTGGGCCACAGCCCATGGGGTCACAAAGAGTCAGGCACAACTAAAACAACTTAGCATGCACACACCTTTAACACAGTAGATATATGATATTTTACTAAATGTTGAGTTTAATTCAAGTGAATATGATATTTGAATATCTTATGTTTTTGGTTGGTACATTGTAGAAGGTATAGGATGCTAGAATCTTCATATATTCTATTTTTATAAATGGCCAGTAAGCTTCAAAAATACTTTTCATGAAAGTACATTCATAAAATCAGTCTTAGCAAGGAAACTGTTACAAATAGTGCTTGCTTAAAAGAATTCAACAAGGTCTTAAAGATGAAGTCTTTCAGAGAATCGATTCTCAATGCAAACCGTCAAAAGCACCATGTCTGAACAGTTGGTGGGTTCAATGGAGGGAGTATGTATCATGATATACATAGTGAAAAAAAAAATCAGAGAGCCAAAAATAAGAATGACAATTTTCAAACTGACCCACTACTCTACTTAAGCAGGCCCTAGAAAGCAAACTGATCTCAGGAGGGCCAACCCTGCACCTTTCAGGGACTAAGCCTTCATAGGGATGGCTGTACAATTAACACAAGCTGTGGGCTGCCGATGGGCTTCCCAGCTGGTGCAGAGGTAAAGAATCTGCCTGCCAGTGCAGAAGACGTGGGAGACGTGGGTTTGAATCCTGGGTTGGGAAGATCCCCTGGACTAGGAAGTGGCAACCCATTCCAGTATTCTCACCTGCAGAATTCCATGGACAGAGGAACCCGACAGGCTACAGTCCATGGGGTCGAAGCGTTGGACACAACTGAGCATGCACAACTGAGCGTGCAAGAATGCCTGTGGGCTGCCAATAAAACATGGTAAGCTTGCCCCACAAGGTGGCAGGACTCCCGCGGGAACCCAGTCGGACCCACCACGCTACTGATGGCTTTCATGCCATTAAACAGCAAGTAAGTTAATAATTGTAGTGGTTTATCTTAACACTCCCTGCTGCTTTTAGTGCTTAACTCAAATGTGATGTTCATCAGCTTTTGCTAGTAGCAAGAGGCAGAGCTTTATCAGAAAATGTAAAGATCACTTTGCGATTATTATTTCGCTCTAGGGCAGGGCTACCCTAAGTGCCCCCACACGGCTCCTGGTGGGATGTTATCTCCTGAAGGCTCTGGAAATGAGTACGACGGCATTTAGATTTCCGTCCATGCCTGCCCCACTCCATCCCCACACAGTCTTTTTTAAAAAATTAATACTGGGCTTACTTAAGCCACACAAAATGACAATTGATAAGATATGGAGTAAGCAGTGTTTTTGTTTCAGCGTAGCCTGGCTGACCTGGTCACTCTACTCCAGTCCCACCTGGCTCTTGCTGACCACAAAGCCGCTTACTTTCTTGTCATCTTAAGTCTCTTGCACAAACTCCTGTCATCTGGTGCCCTAAATGCTCAAGGCAGTCATACTGTCCTCCTCTGTGGACGTAGCATTTTACATACAGTGCAGAGTTTGAGGGAAACCATGGGTTAAGAACCCCAGCAGCTTGTGGAGGTTGGTAGTAAGCTGAGACTTTTAAAAAAGTGCCTGGTGGGAGACTCTATCATCATTTAAGAGAGATTGACAAAGCTTCCACTTAGAATGAATCAGTCTCATCACGAGTTGGTGGACAGAAGATCCAGCCAGCATCTTAGAGAGAGCAGTGACATCACTAAGCCATCACACCACAACCTGCTTCGGCAGGGAATGCACATTGGATTCTTAGATCAGACATCATCAGTATTCAAATATTTCTGATTGGAAGCTTCATAGAGGAGAACAGAAGAGAAAGAGAATGTCACTTCAGAAATTGTTATCTGCCACCCAGCCAACCCTTATACATCTTATCCTGTCCAGGCACACAAACTCCAAAGTTGGAGTGCTAGTTAGCTAATTCAAAGGAAAGAGGCTTTCCTAGATTCTGCTTAAATATCCAAAATCTTAACTTGCAATGATTTCCCCAGCATCCCACCTGAAAAACAGGTTATTTGCAAAAAAAAACCACCAAAACTGTAGCTATAAAATATGAAGATACTCAAAGAAATAATTACCAGTGTTTTCACTGATTGCTTTGTTCTTACACCGTCTTAAAAAGTTCCCAAATAATGTAAAGTTAACTATGACGTTTTTTTGAGCCCCAAATGAGTTTCTGAAGGTCAGGCTAAATCAGGCTGATAAAGCAAGGGGGTGGAGAGCATATTGTTATGGGCTCTACAACATATTTTTTAAATTTATTTATTTTAATCGGAGGCTAATTACTTTACAATATTGTGGTGGTTTTTGCCACACATTCATGAGTCAGCCATGAGTGTAAGAAGAGGTGGCAAGAATCCACAGAAGAACTGTACAAAAAAGATCTTCACGACCCAGATAATCACGATGGTGTGATCACTCACCTAGAGCCAGACATCCTGGAATGGGAAGTCAAGTGGGCCTTAGAAAGCATCACTATGAACAAAGCTAGTGGAGGTGATGGAATTCCAGCTGAGCTGTTTCAAATCCTGAAAGATGATGCTGTGAAAGTGCTACAATCAATATGCCAGCAAATTTGGAAAACTCAGCAGTGGCCACAGGACCAGAAAAGGTCAGTTTTCATTCCAATCCCAAAGAAAGGCAATGCCAAAGAATGCTCAAACTACTGCACAGTTGCACTCATCTCACATGCTAGTAAAGTAATGCTCAAAATTCTCCAAGCCAGGCTTCAGCAATATGTGAACCGTGAACTCCCAGATGTTCAAGCTGGTTTTAGAAAAGGCAGAGGAACCAGAGATCAAATTGCCAACATCCGCTGGATCATCGAAAAAGCAAGTGATTTCCAAAAAAAATCTCTTCCTGCTTTATTGACTATGCCAAAGCCTTTGACTGTGTGGATCACAAAAAACTGTGGAAAATTCTGAAAGAGATGGGAATACCAGGCCACCTGACCTGCCTCTTGAGAAATCTGTATGCAGGTCAGGAAGCAACAGTTAGGACTGGACATGGAACAACAGACTGGTTCCAAATAGGAAAAGGAGTACGTCAAGGCTGTATATTGTCACCCTGCTTATTTAACTTGTATGCAGAGTACATCATGAGAAACGCTGGACTGGAAGAAGCACAAGCTGGAATCAAGATTGCTGGGAGAAATAACAATAACCTCAGATATGCAGATGACACCACCTTTACAGCAGAAAGTGAAGAGGAACTAAAAAGCCTCTTGATGAAAGTGAAAGAGGAGAGTGAAAAAGTTGGTTTAAAGCTCAACATTCAGAAAACGAAGCTCATGGCATCCGGTCCCATCACTTCATGGGAAATAGATGGGGAAACAGTGGAAACAGTGTCAGACTTTATTTTTGGGGGCTCCAAAATCATTGCAGATGGTGACTGCAGCCATGAAATTAAAAGACGGTTACTCCTTGGAAGAAAAGTTATGACCAACCTAGATAGTATATTCAAAAGCAGAGATATTACTTTGCTGACTAAGGTCTGTCTAGTCAAGGCTATGGTTTTCCAGTGGTCATGTATGGATGTGAGAGTTGGACTGTGAAGAAGGCTGAGCCCCGAAGAATTGATGCTTTTGAAGTGTGGTGTTGGAGAAGACTCTTGAGAGTCCCTTGGACTGCAAGGAGATCCAACCAGTCCATTCTGAAGATCAGCCCTGGGATTTCTTTGAAAGGAATGATGCTAAAGTTGAAGCACCAGTACTTTGGCCACCTCATGCAAAGAGTTGACTCATTGGAAAAGACTTTGATGCTGGGAGGGATTGGGGGCAGGAGGAGAAGGGGACGACTGAGGATGAGATGGCTGGATGGCATCACGGACTCAATGGACGTGAATCTGAGTGAACTCCGGGAGTTGTGATGGACAGGGAGGCCTGGCGTGCTGCGATTCATGGGGTCACAAAGAGTTGGACACGACTGAGCGACTGAATTGAACTGAACATGAGTGTATATGTGTTCCTCATTCTGAAACCCCCTCCAACCTCCCTCCCCATCCCATCCCTCAGGGTCATTCCAGTGCATCAGCCCTGAGCATCCTGTCTCATATATCGAACCTGGACTGGTGATCTATTTCACATATGATAACATACATGTTTCAATGCTATTTTCTCAAATCATCCCACCCTCTCCCTCTCCCACAGAGTCCAAAAGTCTGTTCTTTACATCTATGTCTCTTTTGCTGTCTCACATATAGGGTCATTGTTATCATCTTTCTAAATTCCATATATATGCGTTAATATACTGTATTGGTGTTTTTCTTTCTGACTTACTTCACTCTGTATAATAGGCTCCAGTTTCATCCAAAAATATGGAACACTTCATAAATTTGCGTGTCATCCTTGTGCAGGGGCCATACTAATCTTCTCTGTATCGTTCCAATTTTAGTATATATGCTGCTGAAGCGAGCACTCTACAACATATTTTTGTAATACATCTTATTTTGGGTTGATCTTGATACCGACTGGAGTCTGAGGAGTTGTAAATTTCTCCACAAGCCTAGTGGAAGATGTTTCTAATGGGTCCTAAAATATTTACTGTGAGTTTCAGCACTTGAATCATCTTCTGGGATTAAAACCTAAACGCATTATTTCTTCCTAACTGTAGAGTTTTGTACAAATCAGTGAACCCGCCGAAGCTTCTATTTTCTCATCTATGAACTGGTGATAATATTAGTACCTGGCTCTTAGGCTTGTTATGAAAACTATGTTTTTATAAACTGCTTTGTAACCAGCCTTTGTACCGTCAAGTGGCTCAGACAGTAAAGCGTCTGCCTACAATGTGGGAAACCCAGGTTTGATCCTTGGGTCAGGAAGATCCCCTGGAGAAGGAAATGGCAACCCACTCCAGAACTCTTGCCTGGAGAATCCCATGGATGAAGGCGCCTGGTGGGCTATAGTCCATGGGGTCGCAAAGAGTCAGACACGACTGAGCGACTTCACTCACTTCACTTGTACCCAGCCTAGCACAGACTAAGTTCCTAATAATTTATTGATTAATATTGTTTCTGTTATTTCTATGAAATCAGTGGAGGTTATGAGGAGGTGCCATTGGTACTTGAGGGGAGGGCCATTTAGTAGCTACTTGACCAGAAATGAGACTTTGAATCTCCTTCCAACAGATGCAGCTTTATTTTATTTCTTTAGCAGAAGGGAACTTTTGTTTTTTTACATTTATTTTTATTTATTTATTTGACTGTGCCAGGTCTTAGTTGCAATACATGAACCCTTAGTTGCAGCATGCGGATCTAGTTCCCAAACCAGGGATGGACTCTGAGCCCCCTGCATTGAGACCACGGGGTCTTAGCCATTGGACCACCAAGAAGTGCCCAGATTCAGATTTAATGGCCTTGCCAGGCATCCACACCTGGCCATTTTGGAGGGCACTTGACCTTCACCAAGGTCACCTGGCAACCTAATGCCACAGTGCCAAAGCCTGTGTTAGGAGGAGACACTGAGTGAGCTGGCTGCCACATGGAACAGTGATGGGACCTCAAAGCCTCTCTCAGTGACTCTCACCCTGCCAACATAAGGGAAACAAATTGGTCCTTGGTGGCTGTGGCTCCCCCAGGTCCTTCCTCCTCACGGCCTTCGTGGTTGCTGAAACTGCGGAAAGCTCAGCCTCTTGATCCATTATCTGTCACCATTCTAATGATCTGGCAGGAAAAGATACCTGCCCTCAGTCCCCCTGGGACAGACACACACTCATTTATGAGCCAGCAGAGCACCCCTTCCTCACAACTTAATATGTTTAACAGCTAATTGCATCTGTGTAGGGATTACACTTTACATTGTGCAGCTTTATGGAAACAAACTCCGGGCTTCCTCAGATTCCCCTAAACAACTCCTTATCTTGGAGAGTGAGATCCTTATCAGGGCCATATGTTAGCGGGCCTGGGCTGCTTCCAAATGACCCCAAGAGAGTCTGGGGCCTCATCAGGCTGCAGGGGACTGAATAGAGTCACAACCTGAACCAGCTCAGAGCCCCAAGCCAAGGGAAGAGCTTCTTCCCTGCCTTCTGTCCTCCATAAACCTGTCGAAGGCCACTCAGGGCCAAGGTGGCCCACATCAGCTCCTCTCCCCAGGTGATTTCCTGTGCTGTCAAAGTCTGGGGGATTCATGAGCACCTCATGCAAAAATCGCAGTGAAGCCTCTGCCTGTTCCTGGGGTGCTGTGGAAGCACTAACACATGGCTTTTTAACTCACTTAGGAGCTAATCCCTCTAACCTGTGAGAAAACCAGTTAACACTAATGGCTTCCTTTTGCCAAGATGGCAAGGTGGGCTCCAACCGGAGAACCACTTTTTCCACACAGTTATCACAAGTCTTGGGAGATTCCTGGCCTTGGCAGACACTAAAAACACTCCTTCCCCTGGGTTATAACAATTCAGTGAGAGACCTTGTCTTAAGGAACTCCTGGGGGAGGGGGGTCGGCAGAGCGCAAAGAGCAGGAAATGTCTCCCAGTGAGAGAAGCCTGGAGCCAGAGGGGCCCTGCTGGAGTTTTCCAGCCTGTGACTCATGGGGCTACTTCCCTACTTGACCTGGCCTGGACTCCTGCTCCTCGGCCACTGTGTCTCAGCGCCTCTTCCTGTCTCCATTCCGCCCAGGCCCCTGAACAAAGCAGAAGTCTGGAATCCACAGCAAGGACTGAAGTGTTATGTATACAGTTGGGCGTCATCTGTGGAAGCAGCTCTTTTGAAAACAGAAAATAACTTCCCTACCCTGAGAAGAACTTGTTGAGCTCTTAGAAGTGTCTACTTTAACAATTGGAGACTAAAACCTTGATTATCAACTCTTGAAAAAAGAAGACCTAGTACATTCTTTTTCATTGATTCATAGTAATAAGTAAGGCACTTGTCGAGCACTTAGGTGCCAGGCACTGTACTAAACACTTTACATATTACTTTAATACTCACCACAACCTTTTGAGGTCTATACGGTTGTTATCTCCATTGCATGATTGAGGAAACGGAGGCTCAGAGAGCCTTGTATATGTACCTTGTACGTGATCATTTAGCTACTACATGGTGGAGCCGGGATCCAAACACAGGTCTGTCTTATTCAAGCACTCAACTTCTTTGTTTCTAATATTCTGGGCAGAAAGGGAACTTGGAGACCAGCCTAGTCAACTGGTATTCTGATCCTCAACTCTTATAACTCCTTAACTCCTTTCCAACAACCTCATAGAACAGTCTCTGCTTACTACCTGGAAGGAAGACCCTGGGAGGCACAAAGGAAAGAGCATTAGGCATCAGATGACCCAGGGTCTGCCATTCTCATGGTTTTTATCCATTGGTCTAATCGCCATTTGGGAACCCAGAAGAACATCAGAATACTCTCCATGGACATCTCTTCATATATGAAAAGAGAGCCCTTGCTTAGCCCCTTACATCTTCTCCAGTCCAGCTAGTTCCAGTCTGTCAACCATTCTGTAAGTAAGGCCGTCGCAGGCACCATCCTCTGGGTGTGAGGCAACCTGTTAACCCTTAAGTGTGGTTACAAGAATGGAGAGTTAGAATTAAGTTGGTCTCATCAGCTTGGAGACAGTGGGAACCCTCCCTTCTTTATCTCCCCATACTCACCTAGTTATACAACTTAAAATTTCCTCACCTCTTTGGAAACCCCAACATACCCTGAAAATGCAGTCAACAAAAGTCCTTAAGGTGTTTTGCTCTTGCTGATGCCTAGGAAAGCAAGCTAAAATGCCAAAAATCAATTTGCAGAGAGTCAATTGGCTAAAGTTCTATCTACCAAATGATAGATTTTATCATTGCATTCCACAGATACTGAATACCTACCACTGTCTGGACATTGTTCTAAACACTGGAGATAAAGCAATGAACAAAACAGACAGAAATTCTTGTCTTGATGAAGCTAACATTCTTAATATAATGGAATTGCTCCAGCCACTTTTAAGTTCTTCTGATTGCTTTGAATGTCACTTCACAATACCTCGATGGGCGTATGAGCATTCATCTAGTATTTCTAGCAGTCAGAAAGAAAAATTCAGCATTTCACATCAGTGTGATTAGTTTGGATCCCTTTACAGAATTTACATATAAATGGCAAATAAATATTATAATTTTATGCTAAAATTGATGAATTTGAATGAATCATTGAAAATCATTAAATGTATTCATGGGAAATGTAAGCCTATGTCCATCAATTTCTGAAAAACTGAAGTTTCCATAAAATTCTTTTATGAAGACAGCGTGAAAACCAATCCATTACAACTTCACAGAAATTGTCAGTAAAAATTGAGGTAAACTTTGTAGATAATTTTTTTAAATTTGGGGGCTTATTGATAATTTCTTTTCACTTTTTCAAGATTTTATTTTTTAGAACAGCTTTAGATTTACAGGAACATTACATAGAAAGAACAGAGTTCTTCTATATGCCATCCCCCGGTGCTATTTCTTCCATTATTTTTTAATAATTTTTTAACTTTTTATTTTTTACTGTGGTATAGCTGATTAACAAACAATGTTGTGATAGTTTTAAGTGAAGAGTGAAGGGACTCAGTCATACATATACATAGAACTTGATGAGTTAATTATTAGGTAAACCAAGTATCTGACAAACTGATTCTTAGCAAATTGGTCACTGGCTAGCTGATTTGGGGCAAACTGATATTTGTAAACCAGTGTAAAGTTATTGCTAAACTGTGGGGTCCTATCCCCAAATATGTGCAGAAAAGTCAAATTAATTTACTTGCGTCTCTGACCAGTGAGTTTTTCTGAATCCTGACTCTGTCACACTTTGGTCTTCCCAGGCACTTGTCATCCAGCAATTTGTTCCTCATGCTGAGTCCTTATGCCAGTCTTCAAATCCAGGGGCCCAGGGATGGCAGAAAATTCCACTGGACGCTTCCATCCAGTTTGTCAATGGTAAGTTAATTAGCAGTCTTTGAATCATTCAACACGCTATAAATTTAACTTCCCTATCCCCAGCATCATCATAGGAAAATAATTACCTTTACTGAACACTTTCCACTTATCAGGCAGTATGGTGGATGTCTTATATACATACATCATTTAATCCTCATCAGGCTGAGGAAAGGGAGACTCAAAGCAGTTAAGTAATTTGCATGAGACTATACAGCTAGTAAGTAACACACTTTCTTCCCTCTGGCAATCCGATGTTTATTGTTACACCACGCTTTTACATTTAATCAAAATGGTTTAATTTATAGATAAAGCTGCCTGAAAGATGGGAATCCTGAAGGCAACCATATATTAACTAAGACAGTCTTCCCCTGGTGGCTCATTGGTAACAAATCCATCTGCCAATACAGTAGACACAGGCTCAATCCCTGGTCTAGAAAGATCCCACATGCTGCGGAGTAACTAAGCCTGTGCGCCACAACCATTGAGCCGTGCTCTAGAGCTGGGAGATGCAACTACTGAGCCCAGGTACTGCAGCTACTGGAGCCCGCACACCCAAGAGCCTGTGCTCCGCAACAGAAGAAGCCAATGCAATGAGAAGCCCAAGCACCTCAACTAGAGAAAAGCTCGTGCAGCAACAAAGACCCGGCACAACCAAAAATAAATAAAACTACATTAAAAAAACTAAGACACTTAAAGGTATCAGACTACCTTCACATGTATCTTTTCTTTGGTTTTGATTTATCAGAAGACAAGTCAGAGCACTGCCTTCCATCAGGATTCCATCCTGATTCCCATCCCAAATATGAGCATGTCCTCAAGATATAAGTAGACAAGATCTAATCCTGGCATGACCTTGCCTCCTGGGGCTTCAACTTTTAACTGCCAGTCTTCACTGATAACCTGGTGATGATCACACCTAACATAAGGGCCATGACAAGGATTTAATGAGATAGTATATGTGGAGTGAATAGTTCAATGCTTGGCATATGGTAGACAATCAACGATCAAGGTTATTTCTCTGTCTTTCAGGCTACTTGGGTCTGAGTGACTGCAGAGCTAATCGAAATGTTTATCACCATGAAACAGAGAAACATAATGAAAGTGGAATCCCTAATATATGTTTATCTAAAAACTCTATTAAACTTGCTCTAATATATATGTCATCTGAATTTAATACTTATTGGTACTTCCTTTTAAAGTGAACATTGCCAATTCGGTTAAGTTCTGACTCAGAAATGGTTCCTGGCATGACATTTTCTTGTCTTGTTCATCAGTCAGAGAAGCAATGAGCTCTCCTGCAGTGCAGAAGACTACAAGAGTGAAAGCTGGGCAGAACGCTGAAATTTACTGATAAATGAGGTGATAAGGGAAGAATGAGGATCTTTTTTTCTGTCTTTATGACAGGTCCTCAAGGCAATTTGCCAACCATATTAGACAGCAGAGGTGGGGGGGAAAGGTACAGAAATGTATCATGATCTATTCAGTGACTGAACTAAAGAAAATTCTACTTCTATTGACTTCAGGTATACGCTGCTTAAAAGATCTCAAGTTGGTTTATATAGGAGCACACTTTGACTTGTAAAACAGATATATTTATGAAATGTTGCACCTTACCTGATAGTATTTTGAAATACCCAAGGGGAAGTCCCTATACAGCAATCCCTACTGAAGAATTCCTAGTAAAACTAATGGCAGTGATGGAATTTACTCTTTCTGTACTTCGAATGTTCACTAACTGGAAAAGTTTAAAATGTGGAAGAGTAGTATAAAGGTCAAACAATGTTACTTATGACAAAACAAAAGATTCCTTCTGTGTTGCCATACAATGCTTGCCAACATGGAATTCTTTCGAATGCATTATCAGAATCTCCTCTTGCTACATAAGTGAAATGCAAATTTTTCAACATGAGGTGACCCAGACCAAGAAAAGCCTCATTCCCCCAACCTGCTGTCAAAGAGCTTCTTTACCTGATTTTTGCCATGAGCATTCTGACTCTTAAAGTCAGGTTAAGTTCCCCCACAGTAGAATCTAGGTATTATAATACCTAGAAATGTCCTTGAACTCAGATCTTTGTTCGAAAATGACTGCAAGAAGAATGAGCCAATAATGAGAAATATGCTCAATTGGTTAAAGGGATACCCTAAGAATATATAGAGAATTCTGGGATAAGATTGAAATTCGTCCTTTCCAGGGTTCTGCTAATAACTTTTAACCTAAGCAGCTAAGACAGTTCTGACCACTAACTGTTAAGGTGCCTGGCACATAGTAAGTCCCTAACAAACATTTGTAGAAACCATCAATGAGCTCCTTTAATGTCTCCTACATGGGCTTGCCGCCAGATCTACACTGAGATGCTTATATCTTGCTTTAGAGTCTCTATTAATTAAATGGGTTAATATTAATAAACTCTTTTCAAAAGAGTGTCTGGCACAATGTAGCATTTTTAAAGTACAGTTAAATACAAACAAACCAATATTACTTGCTTATAATTGAGTGTTAAAGGCTGAGTCTTTGGTCCTGATTTTTCTGGAAGGCCTGCTTTCCCACTACAGGCTGACAGTTTTCTCGTTAGCTTAGGCAATGAATGTGGAATGCTGTTGCCCACTGTGCATCCAGCCTGAATTCTCAACACTGGGTCTGGGCTTTCATAAGTCCATTTCTGCTCTTTCTGTGGCAATGAACAGAATGTTTTTAATCTCCTTTGTCATGATAAGTCATTTTGGCTTAACGAGATTTCCGAAGCAAAGCACCAGGCTCCCATGAAATTTCTCTCCCTAACAATGGCTCAGAGTGTTCTTGATGAGTCATTTCTTACCCCATAACCTGTGAAAGGCACATGGGATCAGAGTCAGTCAGTGCTACTATCCTTCCCACTGAAGAACTCAACCACCTTTCCTGGATTTATTCTTCCCAAATATTACTACTTGAAGAAGGGAGAGGACAAAGAGCAACGAATGGGACAGAACTGGAGCAGAGGTCAGCTTCTCATTCCCTGCCTTTTTCTTTTTGTAGTGCATCTAAAAGTTGAGACCTTCAAACAATTCAAGTATGGGGGTATGCTGTTGCCAGTTACTAGTAAGTATGCTGTCATAGGTTCTAAAGTATTTAGTATAAACAAAACGTGAGACTAACATAAAAAGAAAATCAAACCGTATGTTTTCATTCTTTTATTTTTAAACCAAAAACTATGAGTGAAACTACCTAATGTAATGCTGTTCTACAGGCACCAAGAAATTACAGAAAGGTCATATACTGTGCTGTAAAAAAAAAAACAAAAAACCTAAGATACAATTTGATGTCTTCTCATTAACATTCACTCGTCACATATCTGTCACAGTTTACTGTAATCCTCGTCTTATCAATAGTTTTCCTTAGAATAAGTCTTCCCTAACTCAGAGCTCTTTCTTATCTCTGAGTCATACCTCAGCTGAGTCTGTTATGTTCTACCACTTTAGCTCCAGAACTTCAGGCTAACTTGACTGTTATATTTCTCTCCAAGTTGCTACTTCAGATTTCTCTTCTTCTTTTCATTCTGATCAAAACCAGAGTAAATGTCTTTAATTTACCTTTTTAACCTCTATTACATAGGAGCATTCTGTAACTTTCCCCAAAAAACATCAGGCTTAAAATTACTTTCACAAAGACTGTGCAGATTTTTACTTATGTCTAAACCCTTTTGTGGGAGAGACTCATGTAGAAAACACAATTTTATAAAAACAGATTGGAAGTCCCTTTAATCTGTGCTCACTCCTTACCTGAATGAAAGCCTGGGCACGATATGCCTACTGCCCGTATGGGACAAGGGCACACAAATGTGAAAAGTTGTATATTAAGAGCTACTCTCTGATTATATGCCAATTAAAAAAAGTTAGAGAAATTTGTTTTTTAAAAAGAGCTACTCTCTGAAAGGCATTAGCTTTCTGGGTTTGCTACATTTTACAATCAGGATGATAAATATCTGAGTGAGACTTCTAAGACATACTGGGCAGACAGGAAAACTGGGCTAACTACAAAGTGATGGGTTTTAGATTTTTACTTTTCTTCTTTCATTGAAACAAAGGAATATGCATTGATAAGAAAAGCTACGCTATGGGTAAATAACTTAAACCTCCCACCACTCTCCTCTCTCCTGTGGTGTGTTTGGGTAGAAAGGCTGCTGGTGGTGGGGGTGTGGGAAGGTTGAGAGGAGAGGAAGTTGAGCGGATAGAGAGAAACAGAAGGTGAAGGGACAAGGGGGTTTGAGAGGAGGGAGAAGAACAAAGCAAGTCAGCGGAGAACATGAGAGCGGCCAGGAGCCAAGGGGAGGCAGCGTGGCCTCACCTAAAACACACCAAATGTCTCCAGTGAAAATTTTGAAAATAAGGCCATGCAGGAAGCACTTTTAAAAGCTACAAGGTTCTTTTCAATACAGGGGCAAATGAGGAGAGAAAAGGAGCTAAGAACAAGGGGATGGGAAACAGAAGAAGGAAGGGGAGGGCTAAACCTCCCCTCCGATTATTCTGAGTTGCTGAAAACATTTCTTGATGAAGTGTGAAGTTTCAGCTGAATCCAAACCCCTGGCATTGGAAACAGTGCCAGGGGCCGCTTATGAGAAACAAAATCTCTTTTTCTTAAAATGAAGAAAATTCCGTTTTTCTGTGAGGTCTTCTCCATCTTGAATAGCCTAGACTCTCCTTCCATTCATTTACTGGACAACGTTGTAACAATAGGAAAGACAAGACCAGACCTGATCTACAGTTTAGCATCTCTACCTGCCTCACTAACTCCAGCCAATGGCTCAACCTATAAGTGCAGTGCCCAGGAGCCACACAAACCTGGAACTGCCCTCTTTTCCATCATAAAGTTGTACAGAATGTCTGAGTGAAATGATAGGGTATGAAAAATGGTACAACGTGTATTTCCCCAACCACAGGGGAAAAGAGGTATGTTTAATAAATGATGCTGCTACAACTGCTTGAAGGACACAAAGCTAGATCCCTACCTCAGTCCATCGTTGTTGCTGTTCAGTAGCTAAGCCAGGTCCAACTCTTTGTGACCCCATGGCTGGCAGCACACCAGGCTCTCCTGTCCTTCATGTCTCCTGGAGCTTGCTCAAATTCACGTCCATTGAGTCGATGATGCTACCTAACCATCTCATCCTCACTCTCAAATCCCCAAAGGATTTCAGTGTAATAAAAGAAAAAAGACAATTTAGAATTGTGCATTATTTTAGAATTGGGAAGAACTTCCTCAATATGATTTTAAAAACTTAGAAGACATTTAAAAATATACATAGGCATGCTGCTGCTGCTAAGTAGCTTCAGTCGTGTCCGACTCTGTGCGACCCCATAGACGGCGGCCCACCAGGCTCTCCCGTCCCTGGGATTCTCCAGGCAAGAACACTGGAGTGGGTTGCCACTTCCTTTATTTTTTGACTATATTAAACATTTCAAAATCTTTTATGAAAAAAAATCCCACAAAGAATAGGACTGCTCCTCAGTGGCAATAATCTTTAGATAACTCTACTCACTGAATTCAAGCAACAGTAATCACTCAAAATGGCAATGTTGGATCAGAGGTTCTGACACTGTAAGGATGGTGTGTGTTAGTCACACTGTAGTGTCCAACTCTTTGCAACCCCATGGACCAGTCTTCTCTGTCCATGGAGTTTCCAGGCAAGAATACTGGAGAGGGTTGCCATTCCCTTCTCCAGGGGGCCTTCCCAACCCAGGGATCAAACCTATGTCTCCTGCACTGCAGGCAGATTTTTGCTGTCTGAGCCACCAGGGAAGCCCCGTAAGGAGAGAGTAAAGCGTTATTGAAAACTATAAATATGCTCCAAGCTTCCCTGCACTGCTGGGTCTGGTCACCTTCCTCAGATATCTTGGTCCCTGATTTTCATGGTTGGCTGTTCTGAGAGGCACGGGGGTTACTAGAGAGCCAGAAATACTGTTAGAGTACTTATCACATATCTCTCAGTCCATGTTTTAAGAATCTCAAAAGTGCTCGGAATTTAACAAGAGTATGTGTGTGTGTGAATTATTTGTGCTATGAAGAAGAGGGGGAGAAGCAATTATACCTCAAGCCAGAAATATTCACCCTCAAGACAGCTGTGATAGTATTATACCATTGTATTTTTTAAACTAAGAATACATTTGTTTATAAAGTATATAAGCATTTTATGAAAATATCCTTTATAAGAAGAGTAAGAGAACAAGCAAAAATAAAAAACAGCCACAGGAAACGCTGTCAGACTTTCCCTCCTCCATTTCAGAAGTGAGGGGAATGATGGGTATAGTGATGCAACCTTGCAAAGGATTCCTTCAAGTTTTTCGCTTTTTTTTTTAATAAAATGGCATCAATTGCTAAAAGCATTATGACCTTTGTTATGCTACATAATACTGATACAAAATGTGAATAGTACAAAGTTCATTATATATAAGGTTTTAATATATTACATTTGTTTCTACATAAACAGACTATAAATATATGTGCCATAGCATATAGTTTTATAGTCATTGCTCCCAGCCTCTCATACTATGGTACCAAACAGAAAATACATCTTTTTTTAAAAAGAAAAGAATAAGGGCAGAACCAGTAGAAAGAGCTTTACATGTTAAAAGTCTAAATAATACAATAGGTATTGTTATAACTTGAGCTACAAGGTAATTTTGAAATCTGGCTAAGAATTACTCAGAGAGTGAACAAACCAAATCATATTTTACTCGGGCATACAGGTCAAATGACTAGAATACTGACTGGCTGGGAGCGGGCAGGCGGGGAAGGGACAGTCAGGAAAATACTGGAGGGAAGGGGGAAGACTCGGAGAGGGGAGAAGGGATAGGAGGGTAAAATCCTTCCTGAAGCTTTGACACCACAGCTCCACACCGAATCTACTGCATTCAGGCTCAGACATATCACATCAAGACGATAGGTGGGTGTCCATCCAGAAGAAACCAGAAGCCGGTTCACACAGTCAGAAATCCTCAACGTGACACGGAGCCTCCGTCTGAGTGTCCTTTTCTGTGGCATCCTGAGTAAAGGATCAGTCTTGAGACAAGAAGCCAGAGCTGCCTCATTTCCTTCCTGGGCCTTGGCCAGGAGACACGTAAGAGAACGGAAGGATCTCTCATTAGGAGTCGGAAACAGCACAAGGAACTCTCATTTAGCCCAAATGGGAAGAGCACGCAACCTTCTGAAACCAGTCACCTTGTCTGAAGCCTTTACACTTCCTCACAAACCCTATGTCCACCACCTCCACACCAGAGCCAACACAACGCACGCACAGGTTCCAGGGCACTCCCAAAGCAAGTCAGAGTCTTCCTTTCCATCAGTCCAAACCCCACAGGTAAGACGTGGCTCCAACAAGCAAAGCTTCCTACATGCATTTAGCTCTAAAGGTCTTTCCCGTCTTCAACACCTAAAGCACTTCCATTGCCTGGTTTGTCTTCTAGTTTTATGAGGTGTCCGCTCCCCGGGCACTGCTACTTCTGAGGGTGAAGTCGTTTCTTGAACTTCTTTTGCTGCAACCCTTAGGGCAACCCAGGGTAGGGTGCATCCACCATGCTTTTTAAATGAATGAAAAAAGAATGAGGTCAACATGGGGAGAAGACACAAACACATTCTTGGGTCACAAGCATCTCAGGAAATGCCTAGGGGACCAGCTCCCTGCAGTCTGAGGTCCTTTTTTTGAAATGAAAATCAAATGTGGCTACTTCCTGGTGGTAGAAAGAACAACACTTGACAATCGGAGCAGCACCTCTCGTGTGATTTCCAGGACTGGGGGACGCAGGTGCCTCCTTTTAAACCGGAGGAGAGCTCAGTGTGGTCCCAGAGTCAGGCTGGAGAATCGGAGCTGCACTGCCGACCTGCGGCCCAACCTCCATCAGCTTTAAAAGTTCAGCCTCCTCGCTGGAGTACACAGTGGTGTCCGTGTCATCAGAATGGTATCCCGACTGGTAGCCGCTCGTCTGGTTTGAGCCTTCGGATGCCACAGACTCCTTGCTTTTGCTGGGCATCAGTCCACTGCAGAAGAGATGGTAACCAAATAAGTTGGCAGAGAGAAGGCAGTTCTTGTGTATCTTATCCTAACCCCATCCCCTGCCCCGTGTGGGCTGTCAGTTTCCTGGAGAAACAGCCCATCCCTCCCACTTGTTAATCAACATAGCAGGTTTACTCAGACAATGTCTATTTTCAGGTACTAGGGTGAAATCTGAGTTTCAGATAAGTCCTCTTATTCGGGTCCAAGTCTTTCAAGCCTGAGATGAGATGAAAGGCAGTTCTTTTGGATTATGCAAAGGCTCCAACCAATGGAACCTTTTTATGGCCTTGCAGACTGACAAGTTTGTGTACAAGAATAGGAGCCAAAGAGACTCTTTCATGACGTGGGAGGAAACTGGGATGTTCTGAAAGTCCAATGGTACTTGTCACACACTGCCAAGTAGGGGATCACAAGGCCCGTGTATGGTGTTAATAAAATTCTTGAGCAACTTTAAACTTTAGTAAGCTGAAGTGTGTGTGTACAATCAAGCTAGACATGTCAAAAACTGCTTTTTACTCATCAAAACCACATTCTTTGGAAGCATGGAGGACTGGATCACTCAGCAGCAACCAGAAAATGTTTTCAATGGCGTGGAATTGTGACAGACGGTAATCATGTCAAAGCTTAGAAAAAAGCTTAAAAAGGCCTTTTGTAGCTGGGTGTAGGCTGTGTAGAGCTTAAGTCATTCTGAAGTATAGTGATTTCGCCCCTTACTAGGTATTTTACCAATCTATACATGTTACAAAACAAAAAAAAAGGGGGGGGGTTTATTAACTCTATGTTCATATATGGTTTAAAAGTTATTTCAAATAACTAGAAATGTATCTTTTCTTTCAATCCAACCTCAATACAATGGACTTAGTGTCTCAGACAATGGAATGGTACATAGTCATTGCCAAGCAAATAAAATACTTTGAATCGGTGAATTGCTAAGCAAATAAAATACTTTGAATCGGTGAATAAAACATATAATTGGCTCTCACAATTTCTCATCATGGGCCTAGGGCAAATGATAAAATTGTACAATGGCACATTTTAACTTTTTTTCTTGACATGAGCATCACTCAATAATGCAAGGGGGCTCCCATTTTATCCAACAGTTAGATTATAGGTAGATCAAAATCTTCTCAATTCATACCTAGAGTGAAACTGCCAGCAAATAAACAAACATTCTACATCCCACTATTGTTATAAATACAGAGTTTCTTATTTGTTAATTTAAAAGCAGGTGGTGGTGGTTTAGTCATTAAGTCATGTCCAGCTCTTGCAACCCCAAAGACTATAGCCTGCCAGGCTCTTCTGTCCATGAGATTTTCTAGGCAAGAATACTGGAGTGGATTGCCATTTCCTTCTCCAGGGTATCTTTCCGACCCAGGAATCGAACCCAGGTCTCCTGCACTGTAAGCAAATTCTTTACTGATTGAAATACCAGAGAAGCTACAGGAAGCCAGCTGTAAAAGCAGGTACATCTATTCAAAACAACTACAAATTCCTATAGAACCATGTGGAAGATATTATATTCAAAACCAAATTCACTGTTTTCCCCACAATTAAATACTCAATAATTCAGCCAATAGTATTTAAATAACTTAAGCAAGTAGACAATGGTTTACTTAAGGACAGGTGCACCATTTCTGTTCAGGTTTGAAAATTCTTCACTGTAGAGTCCACAAAGATCTTAACTATCTCAAGAGTTTTATTAAAGATCAAGCCAATGACCTCTTTGTCACTTAGCCAATATCACACAAACCATTGACCACAGCAAATATGCTCAGAAATTCCTTAGTATACATAAAATCTGGTAAAAACCAACCAAATCCTCTTATTTCAGATTCTTTTTAGACTTGCCAGGTAATGTGTTTGTTTCTGTTCTTTATTAGTTAGGTTGATGCAAATCTGCCTAACCGATAAAGATACAAAAAAAGAAAAACTCTGCACTTATGCTCAAAGTCCTAAGTTCCTTCCAAAAATTCCCATTGAAATTTGTCTTTTCTATTTGGCTGAACCTTACCTAAAAGATGGGGCTAACTTGGTTCTGTCTTCCAGGGTTTTCAGCTCTTCAGATGCAAGAACCATACCACTGTCCGTCTGGCTGTCCTTTTTAAGAGACAATGAGATGGCACAGTTGATTGAGTGTATATACTGACCAATCACTTAATCAAACTGATTTCCTAACCCATCTCTGAGACAGCATTTTCATGTTCTGCAGAGAGAGGTAAAGGTATTACAGCCAGAAACTGTACTGGCTATGAGAGGAAGCAACTGCTTCCACAATCGACCCAGGCCTAGAAGAAGAGAGGAATTTAGAAAGAAGCTAAGGAGACCCGTTTCTATCCCTCTTTCCACAATAATATTATTTACACTTCAGTGGAATTGGGCATGAAGCTCAATTGTCTTGAACCTTAACCAGGGGCTTCACTTATGGAAAAAACAAGGCGGCCCAATAAGTTCCATTGCTATAATGACCCCGAGACACATACCCACAAGGGCAGCCTCATAAGGAGCCTCCAAAACTCTAATGCTTAGGCTAATATTTATCTAGCTAATGTTTCATCTTTGGTATTATTTCTAAGACTATTTTTAAAAGATGTACTTACATCTGGGATGACTTTTACTTCTGGTTCTTCCAACGGGATATCTTCAAATGTTTTTACACTGACAGGCCGGCTCTTTCGTTTACTGTTCTGCAGATACTGACTGCAAAAGAAAAAATATTTATATTTTAGTAGTGGTATAGTCGACTGCAGATTCCACAAGTGACACCTAAGTTCATTATCTTTGAACCACAAATTTAATAGCGACCTTCAAAACATCCTCTGGAAAAAGAAAAACAAAACAAAAATCTCTGCTAGCACACACCGAAGGCTTAATTTCCTGTGAAAGTCCATTTAAAAGTATAATATAACAGAGGGGCCTAGATGAGCCCGTTTCCTTTGAATCTTACTTCTGAGGTCCAGGGCTGGACTGAAGACAATAACAGCAGACTCAGTGGTCTGCCTACTACTTGGCTTCCTGATTGCCTGCGATTCCTCCACTAAGCTCTTAGCATATCGCCGAGTGTTTCACATCTTTCCGGCCATCTCCTAGGCAAGTTATCTGGACAAAAACGTCCACAGAGCAACCATTCCACAAAAGATGGGTGGAGGAAACACTCCCAGATTTCACTGGGTTCAGTAAAAGATGCTGAACCCAGCAGACTCTGGAAACCACCTTCTCCAGCTATACATAATAGAGGCTTAACGGGTAGAGTGGGGCTGGATCTCACGATCTCCTACTTTTGGCCCACAGAGCTGGGGCTGTAGTTTGAGAATCATGAGATATTCCGCTTATTTCCAAGTTTACCATGGATTACACAGACTTGGGAAAGCCACGAATATATTTCTATGTCCCTGTTTCCCCATCTTTAAGATGTACGGGCCAAAGCTTTCCTTCCCTCACTCACAAAGATATCTGGAGGATGAATGAGGTGATCAGTGGTGGGTGGTAAAGGATCTTAGAAAGAGTGATGATCCATCCACCAAAGCTTGTTTTCCTCCTTTGAATTCCAAAGACTACCAGTTTCTTTCAAGAGTCCAAAGGACAGGACATGTCAGACAGCACATCACCTGTTCCTTAGGGGTGCTTTTTCCCCTACCATGTGACTTTGGGTGAGTCGGAGTGACTTTGTGAAAATCAACCCAAGTGGAGAGAAGCAAAGTCTTTTTCACAGGAAGGGACAGCAAATTCACTCTTCACTTGAACCGCACTGTACTTCCCATCCTAGCAGCCTTCCAGATATACTGCATATTCCTTGTGTTTTCTGTGACCAAGTGAAGAGAGGACTCACTTGGGCAAAGGAGGATAATGGAAACCAAGTCTTCCTCCCCTGCCCGAGGAGGCTGGTTTTTCCTCTACAAAGAGAAAATGAGGTTCACCAGTGACATCCTCACTCAGGAAACCCCACAGGAAAGAGGACAAAATGTATTAAAAATAAGGAGATTGAAAACCCTACTTCTCCTAGATCCAGTCCCCAAAAGTGATAGTTCTACCAAATTACTGGTACCATAGTCAATCATTCATTCATTCACTCATTCAGGAACCCTCTATTGAGACTCTCATGTGCCAGGCACTGTGTCAAATGATCCTCAACCACTGTCTCATGGCATCTCCATGGTACCTCTCTAGGTGGGTATCGTGAGCCCAACTACAGATGTGGAACTAAGACATAGAAAGGTTTAGGAACTTGTCCAAAATCACATAACTAGACTACCTGGATTATCATCCTGAGGGCAATGAGCAGCCACTGAAGAATTTTAAGCTTGAGATTGACAAAGTCAGATACACCTTTTAGAAAGATGACTCTGGGTTCAGGAAGGTAAGACCAAAAATCATGAGATCAATTAGGGAGCTGTTCCACTTATCTAGGAGAAGGAAGGGCAGCTTGACCAAAAGGTGATGCCCCCAGGTCTGGAGAAGTAGACCGATTCCAGAGGTATTTGGGTTGTAGCATCAAGTAGAGTTGGTGAGCTTAGACAGTAATGCAGCTGCCTTAGAAAGGCTACTTTCCTGATTTCTGAGCCCAATAGTTTCAAACATTGTTCAGCCAGTCCCAGCTGACAAAGCATTTTCATATACATTGTTGCATCTGTTCTTAACAAATCTACACAGTCGTTTTTTCTTATTTCTTATTTGGAAAAGAGGAGGTGATGGCTTAGGGAGGAAATAACTAGAATTGGAGCTCAAACTTAGGTTTCTAGAGCCCATGCAGAGTTGTTTCTGTTTGTTTTTACCTCACTCCACATTGATGCCCTTGGAATAGCATTAGGAAGGAGAAGGGAGAAGAGGGCACTGGATATGATTGTTCAGTTCTTTGTTAAGCACCTGATATGCATGCAGCCCTGCTCCCTTCCATGAGTGCACTGAGCGTGCAGTGATATGGAGTGGAGGAGGGGGAATGTGGGCTGTGAGACAGACAAAAGGTGAAGAAAGGACAGGTTCATTTCAAGCAGTCTAATATCAGCCAAATTCAGGAACATCTAGCCAGCAGGCTGTCCCTGGCATCAATCTACAAGGCGCATTTAAATCATCATTAGCAATTAACTAAAATAAGAAAAAAAAAAAAAAAAGTATGTGCCAGAACCTTTCTCTGGGAGAGAACTGAAAAGAAGTCTTTGATAAGCTGCTTGGAGTGGGAGGTGAAACTCCCAGGGGAAACAGTGGAGCAACCGCAGATGGTCCCCAAACTACCCTGTAAGGAAGATGAGCCCAATTAAGATGTGTTTTCTTGCAGGAAGCATGCAAACTGGGGGCCGGAACTGATCCACAGGGAAATTAGAGACAAAGCAGAGTCTAGACACTAGTGGTCCTTCCTCGTCACCCTTCCCCTACATACCTCTCAGCCTCTTCTCTAAATAAATGCTGAACAAATATTTTTTAAAATAGTTAATGGGGCAAAAAATCAGGAGGTTGGCTCCCACAGGGATGTCTCTGTCCTGCTCTATTTATAACACAATGAAATTGAAAATTATAAGCAGGAAGAAAGTGAGAAAGACACCTCGGCTCTCCTCTTTCTTTGACTGGCAACATGAAGATAAGAGAACAAGTCCCCTGAGAGGCACCCCAACCTCTCCTCTTGCTCCTGAGGGAAGCAGAACCACAAGAGAGCATCGAAATGAAGTGTGCTGTGTGTAGACGCCTGGACTCTGCCTCTCTTTTAACCTAAATGATTAAAATGTGACCGTGGTGTCTTATTTTTAGAAAAGGGAAAAAAGTGGAAGGGATTGAGTGGGGATGCAGACAAGAGATTCCAATTTCCATTTTATTTTTCAAATTATGGCTGGATAAAAGAGAAACTGGACTGCAAAGACCAATTCAAAAAGCACAGACAGCAAATAGCAGCCAGGCCTGCGCTGGGAGTGTGGTGTCACATTTGTCCACGCTTCTGGGGATAAATGTTAGCAGCCCTGCTTCAGATCCAGCATCGCATTTGGCACTTCCATCACACATATATGACTTCATCAACTCTCAGCACCATATGCAAAGCGCCCAAGCGAGCCAAGAGGCTGCCGGCTGGGTCCTCACCCCACCTGGTCACAGAAAACCCAAGAAACACAGCTCATGATCAAATGGCTTTCTGATCAAGCAGGAGGCAACAGTGTTGCAGGAATAATTACCACACCAGAAGGCCAGTTGAACTAGGACTTTTTAAATATGAGGGTGGAACTATGGATTTTCAGATTTTCATTTCATTCCCCCTTCTATTTGAGGCCCCCTCTTTGGTATGGGAGAAAACAGCCCTGAGTTAGATTTCAGAGGAATGGGATTCATCCCGGGGATGTGTTTTAAGCAGCTCACATAATAGCTATTATTTATTGGGTATTCTCCAGGTACCAGGCAGTTAGAAACTCATTATGTCATGTAATTCTCAAAGTCATCATTTTTGTACAACACCAGTGTCCCAGCCTAGGTCACACTGAAAATTTGCCCTAGATCAGAGCTGCAAAGAGCAGACTTGGGAATCCAACCCAGTTATGAAGTCAAAGTATTAGTCACTCAGTCATGTCCGACTCTTTGCGACCCCCTGGACTGTAGCCCTCCAGACTCTTCTGTCCATGGGGATTCTCCAGGCAAGAATACTGGAGTGGGTTGCCATGCCCTCCTCCCGGGAATCTTCCCAACCCAGGGATCAGACCTAGGCCTCCTACACTGTAGGCAGATTCTTTATCATCTGAGCCACTAGGGAAACCCAATTCTATCTGACTCTAAAATCTGGATCTTTAACCACAATATCGTATTCTTCCAGGTAATTGCTCTGAGTCTCATATTCAACATTTACATCAAAAGATAATAGTATCTACTTTGCCTAACTCTGGCAAAACCTGGGAAGAAAAAGTTCTTTCAAAAATGCCAAAACTTCTTGACACAGATGGAATGGACAGCTTACTAGCTGGCTTCTACCCACTCTGAGCTTTCCTGTCTCCCATGGCAGCACTCCTGCTGCCCTCCCTGTGCGTGTCCACAGGGCACACTGACCAGGGTGACTCCCCACCTACCATCTGGCACCCTCGCCACAGGCTAGAGCTCCATTCCTCCTTCCTGCACGCCCCCTGCCCCGGCCACCCCACCCCCCACGCCCCACGCCCCCGCCTCGACCCTAAGCCTGAAGGTGCCCCCTGCAGCCTGTGCACACTCAAGGGGGCAGGCTGGGCCTATATTGTCAGGGGTGTGGTTACAGGAAGAAAACATCCAAAGGAGTGGGAACGGGAACAAAGTGAAGTGAAGTAGTCCCAGGCTTATGAAAAGGCAATTTTAATATCATATTGTAGAAACCATATCAACTCTTTCCTTATGCACAGGTGCTGGGAGAGAATAAAAAGAAAGCTGCCTTTAGAACCCTTCTACAAATCAGGAAAATACTGCAGCGCATGTGTTTTAAATAAGCCCAGAAGTCCCATTATGCAAATAAAATGCTGAAAATCAGACTTGGGAGGGGCTTCTGAAGATGTGCTGTCCAGTCTAATTCAGGATGCATCCCCACGGCAACTGTAACCCAGCCAGAGAGGCAAAAGTGTGCTTTCATAAACGTATAGAACTCTTCCTTCCTGAATCTTTCCTAAGCTGTTTAATTCACATTAATAAAAGAGTACATGGGGATAATTTAAATACAGATGTCTTTGTAAAATCGGTCTCTTTTTCTGGAGATTAACAAACTATGGCATTCCAGCTATTTGCAGCTGCAGGGCTTAGGATTCTGAAAGGAAGAGCTTCGGCCGCAATATGGACCACAGATGGGAAGAGGAGATTCACCTACCCAGGCGCCCTTCAAGGAGGACCTCTCAGGGCCAAGGGTGAACGTGCAAGTAAAATGCAGCAACTTCATACAATGTTCTTTCTCCACGCACCTCCCTAGGATGACCTTGAAGCCCCTTCCCCCCAGGGGATGTTGACCTTAGACCGTACCTGATTCCTGCTGTGTTGTCATAATGGAACTTGGGGTCACATACTTCCTCTTCCTCCATACAGGAAACAGGTGAGGTAGGCAGAGAGAGTCCCGAATCCTCTTCCATGCTCAAAGTCTCTGATATGGGAAGAACAATGTAGTCTTTGCCATCCTGAAACAATAAACAGAGGCTATTGTTATGGCTTCAGTCCTTCAAGAGCCTTTACATGAAAAACAAAGCCCATGGGAGCTTCTTGTTTATGGGGAACGTGGCTTTCATATCTGAAGGTAAAACTTTAAGACAACTTTAAAAATGGCTTGTCAAAAACACAAGGGCACTTGAAAGGGATGTGTACACGAGAGTATACTTAAGGAACTAACAAAACACGAGATGGCCAAAACACAGAGAAGTACGCAGGCTGTGGTTACAGCTGGAGCAACAGGCAGAGCTGCGCAGGGCTTAGAAATCATTTCTTCACAAAGTCCTATCTACACCAGCCAGGTCCTTTAAAGGGCATGTCATCCAATTTTAGCCTCTACACTTCAAGGCAACGGAAAAACTGATGACAGTCTAAAGAAAAGCAATATATGTGCAGGAAAATGGGTCTTCTGAGAAAAGGTTACACAACTTAACATTATTTCATCAGAGAGAAAGAAATAAAGGGCAATTTGATACGTCTCAGTGTTTGAGAGGTTTATTGATAATGACAGATTTGACACACTGTCCCCCAGCTGTTCAGAAGAAAAGCAGGAGGAAATTGGCTTCCATTCACTGTGGTAAGAGGTGTTGACTGGAGAGTAAATAACTTTCTAAGGGTAAAGACTACAGTAAAATCCTCTGATGGAAGTTATGGGGGCCTGGAATTTCACCGAGGGGGAAAAAACAGAACATTTATTTTGCAGGATTCAGATGTTTTTGCCTGAAGAATGTATTTAAAATTCCTTGAAATTCTGTCCACTGTTGATATTCACCCACTGTTGATATTCACTTAATCAACGAAGCTTTGTTTTTTTCAATTCTGGGGTTTTGTTTGTTGTCTTTGTTTGCTTTTTTTACTTCATAAGAGCACCCGAAGACACCAAAATATACCTCAGTAAAAATGAAAGTGATCAGCTGCCAGGTTATGAATTAGGATCTCATCTGTTTAAAGGGGCAAATACGGCTTTTAGAAAAGCATTTCTGCTCAGATCTGGAATGTGGCTCCTTATTCAGTGGCTGAGAGGACAGCGTGGTGGCCCTGAGAAGGCAGCAAGAGGGCCCTGGACAGCTAAGTACGCTCTGCAGAAGCTTCTTGCATGGAGGTCACAAACCTGTTGAGCATTAGCTTGTAACAGATTTCCCAGATGCTCCACCAGCTCTGAAAATGTGGGTCTCTGATTGGGATCCCCATGCCAGCAGTCAAGCATGGTCTGGTACCTAGGGAAGCAAAACACTGATGTAATCAACTGCCTCCTTCCTCCTGATCTGATGCTGAAAATAAGCACTTGAATGAGTAAACATTTATAAAGAGTCCACCATGAGCCAAGATGCTAAATAGGGATACGAAACTATGTAAGACATAGAGCCCTACACTTGGAGCATGAAGTGTGTATAGAAAAGGAAACGTCATAAATCAACATCTAGTAAAGACTGACTGGTTCGTACAGATAAACTGCTGTCATTTCAAGAAGGATGACTCTGGTTGAGATTATCAAGGAAGACTTCAAGGGAGAAGTAAGACATACACTGGGTCACAAAGGAGGTACACAGAATGGAAAGTCTTCTAGGCAGGGAGAATGTTTGTGAGTAAAGAAGGGGGATAGAGGAATAGTGTAAAATCTTACATTTCTGGTGTGGTGTAATCAGGGGCTCTCATTCTAGTTCCTTCTTTCAGTCGCCTACAAAATTCCTCATCAATCTTGACTCCAGGATACGGAGAAGCACCTGAAAGAAAACAGGAATGGGAAATTCCTGAGTCTAATTCACATATATATGAGCCTGACTCACACCTTCTTCACATGTATATCTTTTTCCCCCTTTCTTTCTCTCTCTCTTTTTAAGATTTTTATAACCCAAAGCGTCCAAGTAAGTTTCATCCAGTGAAGGTGAGATACAGGAGTAACTGACTTTTATCATTTTCTTTGCAGCACAGATGGAGGAACAAGGACAAGGGACCTACCTAAGGAAAATATTTCCCAGAGCAGGACACCAAAAGACCACACGTCACTCTGAATCGTGTACACTCGGTCAAAAATCGTTTCCGGGGCCATCCATTTCAAAGGGAGGCGAGCCTGTAGGGGTAGAAGACGAAGAATGAAAACCCAACTTGGCAAAAACCTGAAGAAAAAACTTCCACTATCCCTGCACACAGCTTCTCAGGCTGGCCCAGGAGAGTTTGGGTTCTGCAACTTCATAGACCGCAGGGTGCACCTTTGAAACTTACATCTCCTTTTCTGACATAATCTGGGTCTTTATAAATATCCCGGGCCAAGCCAAAGTCACAGATTTTAACCACGTTCTTTTCCGACAAGAGGATGTTTCGCGCTGCCAGGTCTCTGTGGATACACTGCAAAAAGAATTGTGTGCGTTAGAGTTCAGCCTAGCTGATCTCTTCGACATCTGTGGTGACCTCATGTTTAAAAAAAAAAAAAAAAAAACCCACATCAGAAAACCAACTGATTAACAAGCACTGGGTTAACATCTTTTATCAACACTTGGGGAAAAAAAGTCTGTGAGTTTCACTGAGAAACACATCTGCTTATTCCATAACAGTCTCGGACTCTGGAACTAAATAATCAAATTATAGCATGCTGATGGAGTCATAAATAGACTTCTTTGGGCACAATTAAGAACGTGTTTCTGGTCACATCCACATATCCCTTTTGCCTGGCACCATATACGGTTAAAATGTGTTATTCTAAGGAGGCCCTAGAATGAATGAATGCACGGAATCAGAAACAAGGGGCTCTCCTTGGTTTGGGGCCCTTTGTTGGTTTCTCCACTTCATATGTAACCGAAGCTGGACCAGCTCTGAGAAACAATTCTGAGTGGGGCTCATCCTGTTTTCAAAGTGCTGGCTTATCACAGAAGCCAATGAAGGCACTCTCAGCCTCTTACCCATCAAGGAGATTCTCTGATGCACACAAAAGGAAAAGCCAATTCTCCTTGGCTTTCGTTCTACTCTTTTCTGTCCCTCAGTTTCTCTCTTCTATGCATCCCCTAACTTCTTCTAACTTCCTACACTAAGTAGTTCTATCTCTACTGACAGATCTGTGACGGAACAAGAGCCTTGGGGAACATTTAGAAATGAATGAAAGGCTCAGATGAGAAACTCTTAGGTCTGTGGAACAGTGATGTGTGAGGCAAGCATGAGGGACCCCACACCTTGCATCTCTATAGCACTTTTCCTCTGAACAAGCAAGGCACAGGGATATATTGTACAACACGGGGAATATAGCCAGTATTTTGTAATAACTGTAAATGGAGAAAAAAATTCTATACAAATTTCAAAAAAGTTTTTTACAAAGCACATTGTGTAGTATGATTAAGCAAGCCAGGAGACTCCAAAAAACACAGTCCTTCCTACTTCCTCCTCCACGCCCTACCAAAGATCTTCCTTTTTTGAAGCAACCAGGTGTTATTCAAGAATCAGCTGGTAGATGCAGGGAAATGAAAGGATCCTCTCCTCCACCCCACATTCCCTTCCCTGTGAAAGGAGCCCTGACTAAATGGCAGGCTCTGGCCTTTAAAACATAATAAAACAAAATCATCAAGAAGGGCAGAAAGCCTTTCTCTTTGGGAAAATCCTCTAAGATTCCACTTCTCTCCCTTCTCCTTGGGAGCGAGAAGACAAGAGTTCCCAGGCAGAAACCTCTGGGATCCTGAGGCTTTGAAAGCTATGACAAGCTTTAAACTCCAGAAAAAGACATGGCTGAGGGATTTCACTCTAATTTAGAAACAAACAACAAAATAAAAATGTTAAGTCCTCCTTCTCCAAGTAGGCTGCAGCAAATGCATTCTGTCAAATGATCATTCTTCCTGAAACTTGATTTGAATTTGTCTTGTTTCATGTAAAACCAGCCACTTTACTCTTTTCAGGGTGGTGACTTCAACTTCACTCCCTCCACGATGTTTACAACCTTCGGAATGTTTGTGACTTGTCACGTACCCACCTCAGCCTTTGTTCAGCCTACTTTTCTAATTTTAGCTCTCTCAATTGCTCTCTCTAAAGTCTGTCCTTCCTGGTTTCTAATTATACTACTAACAAATGCTTTTTGATGGATGGTGATGAATGTAAAAGAAAGGAAAAATAGGCTCTCTTACGCCAAGATATCTGCAAAGCTCAGCCCCTCACCTCTTCTAGACCATTGCTCAAATTCTATGTTTCCCTCAAGCCATGTCCACTCAGTTTAAAATCAGTGTACAGAAAGAGGCAGTTGTACATACAAACATACGGCTCCTACAGACTCTATAACTCTTTCTTGCTTGTTTTTCTACACAGTACCTATTCTCATCTAAACCACTAGGTATTTCACTTGTTTCTATTGTTCGTTTCACCCACTGGAACATAATGTCCATGCAGGTAGACAGTCTGTTTACTTGCCCACACAGTGTCCTTAGTGCTTAGAACCCAAACTTTCTGACACCAGGGATCACTTTCGGGGAAGACAATTTTTCCATGGACTGGGAGTTGGGGGATAGTTTGGGGATGATTCAAGTGCATTACATTTATTCTGCACTTTATTTCTATTACATCAGCTCCACCTCAGATCATTAGGCATGAGATCCCAGAGGGTGGGGACCCCTGGCCTAGGAGACTGCTGACACTTGGAAGCTATTTATCACATGAATTAATTTCATGAGCTCCTAATATCTCTTTAATGAGTAGAAATGGAACCTCCCCAATAGACTCTCTTAACAGTCCCAAGAGTGGTGAATGAATTACAGTTTCAGACAAACATGTATGGCTGGCACTGGACATCTCATTTCTAAATCTGTGACGTAAAGAGATACTCTGTCTCACCTTCCGTGATGCCAAAAACTCCATGCCCTTAGCCACTTGGAAGCTGTAACAGATGAGATGCTCCAAGGTCAGGAAGTTCTTGTACAGATCTTCAGAAACTGTCAGAAGATACAGGAGCACAGAGATTGGTATTTCAGTCAGAAAGTATTTGTTTCTAAGCTTAATAGAGTAATCTTCATTTTTAAAATTGGGAGTTAAATTTCAGGAATGCTTCTCTTTTCTGTAAATATCCTGAATCATGGTATATTATTAGCCCTCATCAAACCCTTTAGCAAAAATATTGGTTTTTTCCATTTTAGCCAAATTGGGTGAACAAATCCAGGAGGCAAAATGGAGGTAAAACTGGCATAGATAACAGGGAGGTAAAAGAGGCCTTTTACAAATTTGCTGTTTTAAACTTGTTTTTTTCACGTACCCAGAGAGATAAACAATAGCTTCATATCAAGAACTCTAAAAATAAAACAACAATCTCCAGGGTCATTGAATCTTTTCTCTCTAAGCTTTGTCCTAGGATAAAGGCCAAAGGTCAAATTATAATCTACAACGGATAAGTAAAAATACCAAAAATATATTTACTTCTCTCACTTTCAAGCTGAGAAAATGCTATAAACACATTAAATCAGGCCTGTGAGGATGCTTTTTTTCCCTCAAGGATATGAACCAGAGATGACAGGAACATCGAAAGAAAGATAAATTTATGTAAACTCATGGTATTTACTTCCGGGCAAGTGGTACAAATAAACACTAAGACATTACTGGGTGTTTCAACATGATCTCTTAACTTTGGTCAGATAAGATAAGACATGGCTTCTCTCCTGGAGACAAATACCAGAGTAAATGAAAACTCAGATGTAGTACTAGCCTTGTAAGTAATAAAAACACTTGAATCTTTTCTCAGTGACTTTCTATGTTTAGGGCTGGAGGCCTCTCCATGAAAAATTAGTGAAACCTCTTCTTTTTCCAAAAAAATGAAGGCAAAATTCCAGGCCAACACCCCCTCTACTCCAATGGTTCCCTCAAGCTCTTGGGTTTCCCGCTTACTGGCCACCATTTTGTGAGAGACCAGATGGGGCAGAGACAGCTGCACTCAGTGTGTGCTGGGTTATATGAGCTCTAGACAACCCCACCATGCTTTTCTAGACCACAGTCTACCTCACACTGCCTGCTTGGCTTCTATGGGAAAGAGGTTAGTTTAATGTTCTGTGGCCTCGTGTCAAAGGGAAGAGAAGTGGGTTTCTTCCACTGTTTCATAACAGAACTATTCTATGCTCATGCCTCAAGAAGAGCCAGATGTCAAGAAGCCCAATCTCTTCCTCCATGGGGCTGTCTCTGCTCCTTCTGAGGGAAGCAGATATACAGGGTATTGTGAAGCTGGAAATGGTTCTGGAAGTTAGGCTGGGAGCACAGCCCCACTCATATGGCAAGAATACACAGAAGAACTGTACAAAAAAGATCTTCACGACCCAGATAATCATGATGGTGTGATCACTCATCTAGAGACAGACATCCTGGAATGGGAAGTCAAGTGGGCCTTAGAAAACATCACTATGAACAAAGCTAGTGGAGGTGATGGAATTCCAGTTGAGCTGTTTCAAATCCTGAAAGATGATGCTGTGAAAGTGCTACAATCAATATGCCAGCAAATTTGGAAAACTCAGCAGTGGCCACAGGACCAGAAAAGGTCAGTTTTCATTCCAATCCCAAAGAAAGGCAATGCCAAAGAATGCTCAAACTACTGCACAGTTGCACTCATCTCACATGCTAGTAAAGTAATGCTCAAAATTCTCCAAGCCAGGCTTCAGCAATATGTGAACCGTGAACTCCCTGATGTTCAAGCTGGTTTTAGAAAAGGCAGAGGAACCAGAGATCAAATTGCCAGCATCCGCTGGATCATGGAAAAAGCAAGAGAGTTCCAAAAAAACATCTCTTTCTGCTTTATTGACTATGCCAAAGCCTTTGACTGTGTGGATCACAATCAACTGTGGAAGATTCTGAGAGAGATGGGAATACCAGACCACCTGACCTGCCTCTTGAGAAACCTGTATGCAGGTCAGGAAGCAACCGTTAGAACTGGACATGGAACAACAGACTAGTTCCAAATAGGAAAAGGAGTACGTCAAGGCTGTATATTGTCACCCTGCTTATTTAAATTCTATGCAGAGTACATCATGAGAAACGCTGGACTGGAAGAAACACAAGCCGGAATCAAGATTGCTGGGAGAAATATCAATAACCTCAGATATGCAGATGACACCACACTTATGGCAGAAAGTGAAGAGGAACTAAAAAGCCTCTTGATGAAAGTGTAAGAGGAGAGTGAAAAAGTTGGCTTAAAGCTCAACATTCAGAAAATGAAGATCATGGCATCTGGTCCCATCACTTCATGGGAAATAGAGGGGGAAACAGTGGAAACAGTGTCAGACTTCATTTTGGGGGGCTCCAAAATCACTGCAGATGGTGACTGCAGCCATGAAATTAAAAGACACTTACTCCTTGGAAGAAAAGTTATGACCACCCTAGATAGCATATTAAAAAGCAGAGACATTATTTTGCCAACTAAGGTCCATCTAGTCAAGGCTATGGTTTTTCCAGTAGTCATGTATGGATGTGAGAGTTGGACTGTGAAGAAGGCTGAGCACCGAAGAACTGATGCTTTTGAACTGTGGTGTTGGAGAAGACTCCTGAGAGTCCCTTGGACTGCAAGGAGATCCAACCAGTCCATTCTGAAGGAGATCAGCCCTGGGATTTCTTTGGAAGGAATGATGCCAAAGCTGAAACTCCAGTACTTTGGCCACCTCATGCGAAGAGTTGACTCATTGGAAAAGACTCTGATGCTGGGAGGGATTGGGGGCAGGAGGAGAAGGGGGCGACAGAGGATGAGATAGCTGGATGGCATCACTGACTCGATGGACGTGAATCTGAGTGAACTCTGGGAGTTGGTGATGGACAGGGAGGCCTGGCATGCTGCGATTCATTGCGTCGCAAAGAGTTGGACATGACTGAGCAACTGAACTGACTGAAAATATCACTGGAAGCATAAGTGGATAAAGAAACAGGTATTTGCCAAGACTTCTCTGAAGAAATATGGAAGACTTGATAAGCCCCTTGGGTGGGGTAGAAACAACAGATGCCTACGCTGCCTTGGAAAAGGTTGGGTATGATTAACTGAAGGACTTCTGTTGTACTGCTAGAGCAAACAAGGTGGAGCTGAACCCCTGTGGACAATGGGGAGGCTGATCAGCCACCAGGGAGTCTCCTTTGCACTGAGCTTCTCCTGCTGATACATGTTGAACCAACTCTTGAAGAGCACTGGTTTTACTGTTGCCAATTGCCTGGCTCTCCCGGAAGACCAAGATTTCTCAGGCTAGCCATGCTCCACTCACAACCTAGCCCACTGCTTCTTTAGACCTTCTGCCTTTCACTTTTGGAGAAACTGAATGGAAGCCTTCTAGAAATTTAGGTCTCTTCCAAATACTAGGTAAGACTTTTCCAGGACAAAATTCTTTGTCACATCCCGTCACCTGGTCTGTTCTCACAAGAGCATGTATTCGGCATGAAGGAAGCAATGGCAGGTACCTTCCTCCTCCTCCACGTCACTGAGGGACTTCTCCTCAACAAACCCAGAGCTGGCTGAGCTCTGGCTGCTGGTGATGCTGTCTAAGCGGCGTTTAGGATCCATGGTGATCTCCCCAACGTATTCTTTTCCTTGCCGGAATTGTGCCCCCTTGGTCTATAAAGAAACAGATGAACAAACTCCTTAAATACCAGAAAATCTCTAAGATATAAACTTATAGAAGCAATTGTAACTATTAGAAGATGAGGGACATCAATTTCAGGATCATGAAATCTCTGGGCTGAAATTTTGGGCAGGTGTGCTACATAATATATTTTCTTCCATAAAGCCTGGTTCCTTTTTAACTTAGAGATAAAGGCCTTGCTTGTAGTTTCCCTCAGACACACTTCCAACATGAGGGCACTTTGATAGTGAGATTGATCCTCGATAGGGCCAAATACAGCCAAGGAAGAGACAGAATAATCCTGAGCTGTTCTCCCCTTCTCATTCTTTTTCCTTAGTCACCCACCTTCCCCTATTCAGCATCACCTATAATGGGTCAGTAGATTACACTCATAAAAACAAACGCGAGATGTGTCCTCCACAAGGTAAAAGAGAAAAATACAACAGCCCAGAAAGTAACACGAAAAGATTCCTCTCACAAGTTCCTCGCAGAATTTTACCAAAACAATTCATCTGTACCATTTTGAGTTTTCCTTTGCTTTACAATGTGGCCACAGTTGAGGTTGAAAATGACATACCTTGTAGGGGACAAATTCATTTCTCTTGCTTCTTAAGTAAGTTGACAGGTTTCCAAACTTGCAGAATTCCACAATCACCATGAGTGGCCCTGCAGACAGCACAGCATGCCAAGAAAGAAAAATGTGTTTTCACTCATGTTTCTCAAGTGTTTTTAATACATCAATGAGTCAGAAAACATCATAGACAAGGCTACAACCTTTCACTGGAAGCATAGAAATCAACTTCTTGCCATTCCCTTACATTGTAATTTTCTTCTTTTTCTAACAGACAATTCCATAAAAGATTAGTCAAAATTTCAGAAGAAAATCCACCCCCTTGCTTTTCCACACAATCGCTTGAGCTGATTTCATTTTAGGGGGAACTACTCTTAAATTCCTTTGCTCTCAAATTTGGGAAGAAGTTTACTTTTCTCCTCTGAACACCTTTTACATAGGAAGCAAACTGTAATATAGTGATAGGGCATTTTTTTAATTCATAGGAAGTTCTAGAATAATCTATAGTTCCCATGAAATCTCCATGAAATATATTTATATCTAGGAATCTGCCAAAGTTTCCTAACTTAAGGAAACCAAGGCCATGGGAGTTGGGTGGTTCCCTCAAATACCAGCAGAAAAGTATATGCTGAAATCCCACAACCAGAGCCATCCACAGACACTCACCCCCTGGCTTGGTACAGGCACCAAGAAGATTGACCACGTTGAGATGGTGGCCAATATGAATAAGGATCTTGAGTTCAGACATGAGGGCTCGGTGTTCACTGTGTGTTGCTCCTTCTACAGACACAGAGCAAAGACGGCAGTCAAACATGAGGGCATTACCTTAGGAGGATGGATGCCACACGGCATGCATCTGTGCGACTCCCCCTCCAGGGGTAATATAACTATGAGCCAGTTTACAGACTAGCTACATTAAAAGACAAATATACGTTATATTTTATAATTCTAGATCAGATTCTTTAAATGCACCCACAATGCTTGATATTTGAAGGAAGCCATTGTGAGGTCTTCTTGCAAAGGGGAGAAATATATCTGCAAATGAAATCACGCCCAGATTTTCCCCTTTTACAAAAGTGGATTTTCACATATCAGGTTTACCATGCTTCTTAGGGCCTGATTATTTCAGTGCTTCCTCATAAGGAAGCAACATCATGTATTAAATATCCTCATGTGTTATGGGCTCTGCTGAAGTTCCCATCAATCTGTGCCGAGCAGGAAACTTAACAAGGGCCAGCTGGCAAAGCCAGTTGGCACATAAGGCTGATGAGGCTAAGACTGTGAGTTTGATCCTGTCCAGACGGGTTACACTTCACTGTGATTCACAGACATGGTCCACACCTCAGACCCTGATGAGCCACCTCAAAATCACACACCCCCTTGTCCACAAGGCAGAAGAGGCGAAAGGAGAGAGATGGCTTCAAAATGCACAAGATCTATTGGCAAAGGATCAGCAGCACTGTCTCCATCAGTGAAAGCACATCACAATTCTAGCACAGAGCTGAATAGGCATGACCTCCCCCAATTAAAATGGGAAGACCAAAATACCATTACTATCAGGCTTAACAACTGTTTGCTGTTATTATTTAGTTCCTAAGTCATGTCCAACTCTTTTGCAATCCCATGGACTGTAGCCCGCCAGGCTCCTCTGTCCATGGGATTTCCCAGGCAAGAATACTGGAGTGGATTCCCATTTCCTTCTTCAGGAGATCTTCCTGACCCAGGAATCAAGCCCGTGTCTCCTGCATTAGCAGGTGGATCCTTTACCTCTAAGCTACCAGGGAAGCCCCTAACAACTGTTTATGAAACTTTTAATTCTTAAAATGTCACCCATAATCCTTTTTTCCCCAGCACAATCATTCTTTTGCATATTATCATTTATATACTCCAGTTCTAGGGAACATGGCTACTATTTTTACTTCTTAGATCAAATTTCTTTTTCTGCTTCTTGATTGTCTATAGTTATCTTGTTAAGGCACCACAGTACACTAAAAAACAATTTTGAAGTAACCAAGCTTTTATTTTCCTATGGCCCAGAAACTAAATATATACATAGTTGTAAAAGCTGTTTCTTGTACGAGGGCTCTCAGGCAAAGTGGGGCAGTAGGGTAGCTGAAATCTACCCCAACTTTGCCTGCCAGGCCATGGACCCTGGCATGAGAGGAACTTTTCATCCAGTTTGCCCAAAGGCATTATATAGTCTGGCTGCAAGTTTGGCTAGTGGGGCCATCTAGCCACAAAGCCACTGATACAAGCCTTTCATCATGTTTAAAGGATGGGATGAAACAGATAGAGGGACATACCACCATATAGTTTTGCTTTTACCTTTCAACATTTTGACAGCCACTGTCTTGCAGGTTGCTGTCTTGTCAATTCCAAAGGCATCTGCTTCAATCACTTGTCCAAAGGCACCACGACCAAGAGGCTTACCTAGAGTTAACAACAAAACAGATGTGGACTTTATCACTACCGAAACCATAGGCAGAGATTCTGACTTGATGGGATGACCATACATCCTAGTTTCACAGACAGTCCTGTTGACCCCTTTGCCCTGGCTTAATAATCTAATACCTCCCTCTTCCTTGGTGGCTCTGATGGTAAAGAATCTGCCTGCAATGCGGGAGACCTGGGTTCGATCCCTGGGTCGGGAAGATTCCCCTGGAGAAGGAAATGGATACCCACTCCAGTATTCTGCCCTGGAGAATTCCATGGACAGAGTTGCCCAGCAGGCTTCAGTCCATGTTGGGGGCACAGAGTCAGACACAACTGAGAGACTTTCACTTCATTGGGCTTCTCCCAGGTCCTCATTATCTTCACTCTCCAAATGTCCTGCTCTGAGCAATTATACAAAGAACCTACTTCTCAGTGACTAATGGATGATTACTCAAATTCAAGAGATGAAATGAATTTTCTAAACCAGAATCTAACACTTGAATAGACTAGATCTGTCATCAGCCTAAATGAGGATGAGATGGCCTAGTAAACCCAATATCAAATCAATATCGATTGAAAACACACCTAGTTTCAGCCGGTCTCTGGGGAATTCCCATTTGCTGGCATCATAAGGCAGGCGTTCACAGTGCTCATCCAAGGGGAGTTCGTCTGGGTCCATGACGATGGACAAGTAGCCCGTCTTCAGTTCCCCTCCATTGGCCTGGAAAGCATTACTCTTTCCAGTCACACACACTCTGTTGTTTGGCTGTTGTTTTGTGTGCTTGTTATTGTTGTTTTATAGAAGCCCCATTCTTGGTGTCTCATTTTCTAAATGGCTCATGGAGTGTGAGGGTTGTCCTAGTATAATTCTGTTCCCAGTGTCCCCTCAACCTGCAAATGAGCTCAGAGTTTAATTCTCAAATCTTAATTACACTAGACAGTCCAAGCCCATTTCTTCTCTAGTTGCTTCTATCAATTAAAGCCCAGTGGTCCAGCCAAAAGCAAGTGGGTAAGAACGTTATTGTATAGAAATAAAATTGTGCCTATTGAGCCAATAACAATGGAAAGAATCAACTCAAAGAACTCCAGTCAGCTTTCATTAATCATGAAAACTAATGTGAATGGGACAGAAGGAAAATTATTCTGTTACCCGCTTAACGGTCCGTAGAACGATGACAAGAAGTAGCCAGAAGAACATGGCAATCACTGCAGTGCCTACTAGAATAATGACTTCCAAGTTTGTCTTTTCCTGGGCACCTGGCAACACACAAATGAATGAACATCAACAACTGGAAACTCATACCTTTTGACATAAAACAACAAAGTTCAATCACTAAAGCAAAATTTCACTCTTATGGACTCAGAAAAATCCTAGGCATTAATAGGCACAATCTCTAACTTGGATGGAGCTTATAATATTCTTAATGGATAATTTAAAGTTTGCAAAACATTGCTCATGGAAACTTCCAACAATAAAATTCTAAAGTAATTAAGGAGAGAAATATTAATATCTTAAAAGGCAAACAAAGTGTTTGTAAGAAGAGCAGATTTTGATGGAAAGAAAACAGATCATGTTCTGTAGAAAAGAAACGTACCATAAGTGGAGAAAATAAATGTCTGATTTTGTGCCGATAGTCTATATTTTGATCTGTATGGAGTTTGAGGAGGACTGTTTAAGAAAACAAGCAGGGAAATAAATGTATTCCTTTGGCCAGAGAACCACGGGTGACCATGCACCTACTAGGTGCACATCACTTTAAATATGTCATGCCGCTTAAGTCTTCTCAATAACCCTCAGTTTTCAGAGGGAGAAGACGCTCAGAGAGAATTAAGCTATTTCATCAAGGGCACACAACAAGTTGCTGGAATGGTCAAGAGTTAAACAAGGTCTGTTTAACACCAGCTAACATTACATTACCCCATCCTCATGTGGTAGTAGCCTCAGTGAGGAAAGAGAGAGAGCTGAAGGGAGTGCATGATTGCACAATCACTCATGAAAGGACAGAGAAGAGAAAAAGCTGAAGGTCAGCAAGGAAGCTGCAGATGCTCAGGACTCCAGAGGACAGCTCTGAGTGGGGGGAAAATTAAGCCCAGAGGAGGCTTTCAACTAAGAGTGATTAGCAAAGTGGTGATAAGGAAGCAATTATCACTTAGGGTCTCCTGCCTGTTGGAGGAGTGCAATGTGAATCAAACTGGGCCACAAGCTGTGAACGTGGCTCAGGCAGCCTCAAGAAGACAGGAAGACAAGTAATTAATTAGTTAGCAAAATAAGAGTTACAGTTGAGAGACAAGCATCAACTCTGCTTGGAAGCAAGCAGACTTTGTTTCTCTGGTGGTCTTACTGAAGGATTTCTCTATTTATACATAGAGACTGAAACATCTGTTTGTTCAGAGTAGGAGGTGCAAAGATACAACTGTGTATATAAGTTGGTGCATTAATACTCCCATATGAACATAGGGGAAACTAGCAGGAGCGTTAAATACATACCTCATCCTTTCTTAATATTCTCTCCTGGTGAAAAGTAAACATAATCTCAGTGCCTCCCTGAAACCAGCTGCAGAAAGCTAATAGAGTTGAGGCAGGACACGAGAGAGAACTGCAAATCTCCCTTAGGATTTGCCCTAAAGCATAAAGCAGTTTGAATGTGACCAACCACCAGGCCACTTGAAATCTTTATTTGCAAGTACAGGTTATAAAATGACAATAAGCCTACAGATTCAAAAAGAGTCAAAGTATTGAGATGGAATACTTGGCAACATAGATTAGACAGATTAAAGGGACTAAAATCTAGACCTTGAGAGACAAATTAGGATGAGTTCATAGAAATCTGTCAATTCCTCCATCTATCAACACTCCTTTCCTTTCCCCCTGCATACCATTCCTTCACCCACATAATACAGTGTCATTGTCCCGCTCATAGGTTTGTTTTTCTTAAAGATAGAGACACACTGTTGAAGATAAAATATTCTGTCACAAATTACCTTTCCCATCTGAGAAAAATGCTAGATTTCACATTATTCCTGCATATTCATTTAGATAAGAACCCCAAATTTTCCATTTCACAGAAGCAATGGTCCATTGTTCACAATTGAATCTTAATTATCTCCAGTCCAATAAAAACTATGAACCTTTGTGACTATCTAGATAGCATCAATTTTCATGACTAGGCAGTAATTCTACCCAATAAATATAGGGGCTTGATTTTCATAACTAGTTAATTGAGCCAGATATATGAAGAAAGAATCAAGGAAAGAAAGACATTCTACCTGCCGGGCTAAGAATTTTTCTACAATGAGAACTGCCGAGATAGAAATGTGATGCAAGCAGAATTAAAATAACATTAATTATGTTTTCTGGTTAAAATAAATATATATTTATAGTAGAAAACTTACAAAGTACAAAAAATATTAAAAACCAGCCATAACCCTCCCACCCAAAGTACTTGAGTACAGATACAAGCTAATTTTCAAAAGCAATCTGATTGTCTATGAATTCCCACTGACCTTCTACTATGAAAAATGCCTCCACTTTTGCACACCCAAGAACACTGCATGCCTGGCAGGTGTACAGGCCTTCATCCTCCTTCCTCACTCTGCGGATAGTTAGGTTTCGGTTCCCATCTTTTAGCACAATGCCTGAGAAAGGGGGAAAATGCAGTTTTTGTTTTATTTTTAAATTTTTATTTGAATATAGTTGCATTATAATGTTGTGTTAGCTTCTACTGTACAGCAAAGTGAATCAGCTATATGCATTCATATATCTGCTCTTTTTCTGGATTTCTGTCACATTTAACCACAGAGCATTGTGTAGAGTTCCCTGTGCTGTACAGCTGTTGTTGTTTAGATGCTAGAGTGTGCCCGATTCTTTCGCAGCCCCATGGACTGTAGCCTGCCAGGCTCCTCTGTCCATGGAGTTTCCCAGTCAAGAATTACTGGAATGGATTGCCATTTCCTTCTCCAGGGGATCTTTGCAACTCAGGGTTCGAACCCATGTCTCCTAAATTGACAGACGGATTCTTTACCACTGAATCATCTGGGAAGCCGTGCTATACAGTAGGGTTTTTATTTTATGATGTGGTCTGGTGCAGCTTTCCAGGAAAAAAAATTAATATACATATTTCCTTTTATCTTGGGCTAGTGTCTGACTCCAAGGAGTCAGGGTCAGTTGCTATCTCAGCACCCGTGGCTTCCATGAGAATTCAGCAGGCTCTGGATACTTGGGCTCTGAGTCTACCAAATGAGTCAGAGCCTGGACACTAATACTGCTTTTTGTTCTGCCTAAAACAAATCAATAAACAACATAGATGTTATACTGCATGACCCTTCTATGTAGAATCTAAAAAATAAAACAAGCTAGTGAATATAACAAATAAGAAGCAGACTCACAGATACAGAAAACAAACCAGTGATGACCAGTGGGAAGAGGGGAGCGGGTAGGGCAGGGGATTAAGAGGAACAAACTACTATGTATAAAATAAATAAGCTATGAGGATATATTGCATTGCACAGGGAATATAGCCCATATTATGCAATAATGATAAACAGAGTAATAATCTTGAAAAGTTGAGAATCACTATGTTGTCCACCTGAAACTTAAATAATATTGTACATCAACTATACCTTAATAAAAATAAGTAAGTAAATATTTTTTTAAAAAAGATATATTTGAGAGAATGGCATTGAAACATGTATAATATCATATAAGAAATGAATCGCCAGTCTAGGTTCGATGCAGGATACAGGATGCTTGGGGCTGGTGCACTGGGATGACCCAGTGGGATGGTATGCGGAGGGAGGTGGGAGGGGGGGTTCAGGATTGGGAACATGTGTACACCTGTGGCTGATTCATGTTGATGTATGGCAAAACCAATACAATATTGTGAAGTAAAAAAATAAAAAATAAATAAATAAAAAGATATAATATGGACTTTAGTCAATATCTCTAGGAAAATTATGCAGCCAAAGTGAGATAGACATGCTCTGTTCACCTGAGTCCTCCACAAGCGTTTCATTATCTTTAAACCACGTAATCTGTGGAGAGGGATTCCCAGATGCTGTGCAGGAAACTTCGATGGTTTCACCAATACTTGTCGTCTGATTCTCCAGGTTTCCTGTGATCATGGGTGCCATGCGCTCTATGTACACGCACAACACACACACACACACACAAAATCACAGGACATTTAGTTATGACTTTTGAAGTGGTTTTCATATTAGTAAACTATCAAACCATTTAGTAAACTATTAATTTACTAAGCTGAAAATACACAGAGGTGGACAACAGGAGTGTTGTTCACTGAGCAAAGTTAAATGGAACAAGTCAGTTCAGACAGATTACTGCATCTCTGAACATTCATACTAGTGATTTGACCTGGTAATCAACACAAAATTAAAGTTGTCATTCCTATGGACTTCCCTCCTATCAAACAGATAGATAGATAGATAAATTCTAGCCACTGATACCCAAGAATTCTGCCATGTTTCTCTTGGAAAGTATATAACTTCAGCGCAATTCAACAAAGAACACCTTATATTTATTTGGTATTTTTTACAAAACTCATTTGTCCTACTTTTGTTGCTCACTGTCAACTCTATGATGGGAGTAATAGTCTTATTTTGAAGATGAAATGGGTTAAACAACTTGTCCAAGTCCCTGTAACTAACTTAACAGCTGAATTCAGAATCTAGTTAGCCAAAAGGTTAGTTCAATACTATTTCCACTAAAACATAGACAAAACAATAATACTCTAACAAAAGTCAAAGATTTTTTTTTTAATTAAGCCCATGAGTATTTGTTTAAATGTACAGGACAACTCTAGATTTAACCTTTCCTACAAATCAGCAAAATGCTATGGAAATAATTTGTCCAAACTAACTGAATATCGAAAGGAATTTTGTTGAAAGAATCCACTTCAACATTTGGCAAAACGACAGTACCTCAACAGTGAACTGTACTAGGGCTTAAGCAAATAGACTTGAGTCTATTTCCAAGAATAATTTTTGGAAAGCAACCTGGAAGTCCTTAGGGAAGCAAACCAGCCCACTGTGAGCAAGTGTTTCCTGGGCATGGCAAGCCGGGAGCCTCCTTTACATCTCTTTCTGAAGTTTTTCATTAGCTTGAAACCAGACCAGTTACCAAGATGAACAGAAAAACCATGCTCATATATGGGCTGTGATCTGAAGAGCCTTGGGATGACTACACTCAAAAAATCTCTTCTTTTGACACCAGAGTCTTTACACTAGCAAAATCTATCCTAGTTCCTTCCTGAAAATATGCCAAGGCCTTTGAAATGTTATTCGTCTGAAACTGCAGTATAAATTAGCTTATCTGGGCAGTTCTCCTTAAAAAAACAGAACGTATGTATCCTAGAAACTAAGAAGGGACACTAAGGAGATGAGAAAATGAGGAGAGAGGGCACAAAGAGAAACTCTCTAAATCTGCCTGATTTCCCCAGAGACAGAGCAGACAGAGGCTGCACAGATTTTGTGCAAGGTGAAATGTTAGAGGAGGTGCAGGGAGTGGCTTCATGTGGAACTTACAAAGCCTTTTGCTCATTGGAATGATCAACTCATGACCTTGAGCTGTACCACAGAGGCACACACACTGAGTGCAGCACCCTCCCAGGGGCTCTCACAGGTCTTAAAACAACCCCATCACCATACTCTCCAGGCAGCAAACGTCTTATCAAGCAGTATGTGGCACTCTGTTCTATGTTTGGAGCTCAGCAAGGAGTAAAGCAGAAAACAATCCCAGTCTTCATGGACACAGAGCATTCACTGGACTACGACAGGTTGTCTGTGTTCTCATCCTACCCACTGAGTCACCACTGTGACCTTCCAGAACCCTCCAAGCTCACGGTGGGCATTCACACATACATGTCTATTTAACTAAATGAATGCCCAAGAATGAGGCAGAAATGTCTCTGGTTTAGGGTAATCCCCTGAAGATAGCAGTGAGTGACCCCACCATCAGGGCTGGAAAGAATAGGATTATTTTCTCTTTTTAATACATCACTTCAGCATGATTAGCTTCCTTCTGGCTTGAGGAGTTTTGGTGAGTCAGATATGAGCTCATCTGTCTAATGTATAAGCACATAGAAGACAATCTTTTCATGGGCCCTGAAAGCATTACATTGAAGGCATCCCAACTGCCTCTGGATGGTCCAGAGTGATTGCCCTACCTAGGACTGTGAGCTGCCTGGCCACACAATGTCTTTTCTTAGTCTTCCTGTCCTGAGCAAAGCAGACATAGTCTCCTTGGTCCTGCAAGGATGCATTCTGCAGCTCCATGATCAAGATGTCATTTGTGCTGTTAGAGATCATGGTGGCATTCATTTTCCAAAGAGCATCCAAGTTCTTGCAGACAGGTGTGGGTAAATCGCCCATGTGGATGGGCAGGGCCTGTGGGCTGAGTTTGTACCACGTGAGGTTCTCAAACATAGTTCTGTCCGCGGAGCACCACAGAGACACACTCTCCTGCTCGGTGGGCTGGGTGCCGGGTTGCAACGTGATTTCAGGACCCCCTGAAATGTAAAACCCATGGTTAGAAGATAGTGATTTACCTTGGGCTTTCTGCTACTTCTTTCATGTTGCCTTCAGTCTGCAATGAAGCACCAAGAAAAGTGAAGCCTTGGCATTCCCAGACAAGAGAATACAAGGAGACCACCAAACTGGACAATGTGGTTTCAAAATGTATTATTTTGCTAAAACACATTATTTGGAAATGTAAATGAATTCCTCAGATATTTATAAAATCTCCACTTGGAATCTAAGTATGGTTTTAAGATTAAAAAATTCAAATTGAAAGAGGATAATTATAAAATGAGATTTACAAACTTAATTCCTCATTGATATGTTACACTCACTGACAGGAAAGCTATGTTTATTACCATGAATTGGCCCAGACCGAAATATTTTATCCCAGTCAGCTAAAGCCAAACCATAAATTGAGATGAACAGACAAAATCGGCAGCATTGGGATGGCACTGCTCCAGTGTCATTACAACTGTCTCCCCAAAACCCAACTTTGTCAAATGTTCAACAGCAAGCCCATAAATATTGATTGAATCTCGCTAAGCCAAGCACTGTGCTAAGACTCTGATGACAGAGACAAAAAACATGGCGCAGGACTTGAGGGTCAAAATCAACTGTTCTCTCCTGTGAAGTCAAATGCACTGACTCCCCATGAGTCCAGGAGCTACCTGAGGAGTTCTCATCTATGAACAAAAACATCGATAAGCCACCCACGTTCCCTTCCTAAGCCATTGCCCCTCATGGAACAGTCAGGATGACAGAGTATCAGCCAGCCCAGCCCCTGGAGAGCACTTACTGGTCACATGGAAGGAGATAACCCTCTCTCCTCTTCCAGCTTTGTTCACTGCTTCACATTTATACAAAGCGGACACATTGGCCGCTTGGATAACAAGAGTACTTACAGTCTGTGAAAAAATAAATCCCAAGCCATAAACAATGGAACCTATGTTTATGCACAAGCACTCAGACTAAAACTCAGTGTCCCCCCCACCGCTGTGACCTGCCTACTCCATTCATACTCCAGTACTGACTGCACTCAAATCCGTGCAATTATAATTATGCTGATACTACTCACACATCATACAAAATGAGCTTTGGAACCATAAAATTAAAAATGTTTTAATACAACATTACATAACTTTTCTCACTTTCATGTTTATAGAATCAGAATTACCATACAACTGATGCACAGAGTTAATGGCATATGTATTTTATGTTTCTCTGATACAGTAATAGCAAGTCAATAGTGCTTCTCAAAGTCAATGGTGTTTTCAAACTGACTTAATATGCTAGTATTTTATCATTCCACTTATCTGACAGTCAATCTCCAACATTCCTCATCTATTATTTTACCCTGCTTTCAGTCCATCCTTCCATAAAAGAGAGACAGATTTTCAAATTCAAAAACTTAAGACTCACTTTGTTTCTTCCTTCAATTAGGGCAATTTGATTTTTGTTGACTTCGATTTTGTTTCCCCCCTGGAAGTCCTCCACGTTTCTCCATTCCTTACAAGTGTATGGGTTTGTCGTTAAGGCAGTGAGGCTGTAAGACAGAGGTAACAGGTGATGTCATGACTTAATTTTCCTTTAATTCAAATCAATATCAAGGAAAGGAGTCAGACTTCGGTTATTACATTCTTAGAAATAACTTCGAATGCACTCCACCGAGTTACAAGACTTGGCGCCAATTAAAAATAGGCCTCGGCAATGGAGGAAAAGGTTCTAGGTAGATTCATTCAGGATACAGGAGGGAAGCAGCTATTCTGGGAACAAACCTCCATTCATAAATCGGATCGACAAGACAATTCAAGTTAATTTAGTTCAAAGGAAGGCAAGGAAACTAAGAAGCCATTGGGCTTCTTAAAGTAATTTCCCTGGGACTGTAGCCTTGTGTAGGAAATGGTCAGCATCTGAGGAAGAAACTAGAGAGGCCATCTCAAAAACAACAACAGGAAGTGCACTGCTTAGGGTGGTGGTGGGCGACTTGTTGTTGCTGTTTTTCCTAAGGATGTCTGGACTTGTGTGTTAGGACCTGATAAGCCAGGCCTGAGACTCTGAGGTCTATCACTCCCTTGCAAACATCAGCACTTCCTCTGAGATGGACCTTCTCACAGATAAGGAGATTGGGGTATTCACTGGCTGACTGGCATAGGAAGAAAAACCAAGGCCTGGCAATTAACAAAGTGGCAAAGAAACTGCATTCAGAGAGGTAGACAGAAGGGCTAATTAGAGAGAGCTAATCTCAAAGCAGGATACCCCAAGGAATGACATCTCCTAAGGACATAGCACAGAGAAAGACGGAAGGAGATGAAGAGTACTGCTAGAGGAATAACCTTAGAGATAGCCTTCTTGGCTTAGAATAGAATCGTACCATAGCACGGCTATGTCCACCAACAGCAGTGGATAAAGAAGTTGTGGTACATATTTGCAACAGAGTACTACTCTGTCGTATAAAAGAATGAAAGACGCCACTTGCAGCAACACGGTGGACCCAGAGATTATCATAGTGAGGTAAGCCAGACAAAAACAAATACTGTCTGTTATCACTTATACATGGAATCTAAAGAATAAAACAAATAAATATATATATATATTTTTAAGTGCAGAACAGCAGGGGCACAGGGCATGGTCCTACTCACGTGGGCTGGTAGGCGCACTCTGTCTCCAGCTGCCAGTACCAGCGAATGTGACTTGGGGGAGGAACGGCGTAGACCGTGCACGTCAGTGTCTGGGAAGTGCCGTACTGGTAAGAGTCCACGGGAGACAGCAGAGATTTCTCACCAATCTGAGGTGGGACTGGAGGTAAGAAAGACAACTTTTGAACTGTCAGTCAGCTTGGAGGAGTGGAAAGTTGCAGTTTTCAGCACTCAAAGCCCGTGTTTTGCCAAGCATAGGATTTTTGCCCCCATTTGCTTTTCCAAGAACATTTAGACTTGGAAACAGGGCACCTGACTTCTAGTGATACTCGTGATAATAATAATAAACTAGTAAGTTGGGTGACTTTGTGCCAGTCTCACTCCCCTATGACTCGCTTTTCTCATCTGCATCAGCGGGAGAGCTCTCCTCGCTCTTCCAATTTCACAAGACTGGGCAAGCCTCCAGAAGGAAAATACTGTAGTTGTGAATAATACAGTAAGCAGATATATTATGTGCTGAACATTGTTCTAAGTGCTTTACACCAATTTATTCACTTAATCCTCACAGCCACTATTATTGTTCTCCACTTTACACATGAGAAACATTTAAAAGTGAAATGACGACAAGGTCACCTACACTGCCTCCTTCTCCATCTCTCCCTCCTTCCTCACCTTCCTGCCTTCCTTCCTCTCTCCTATCCTTTCTTATCTTCTTGCCTTCCTCCCTCCATTCCTTCCCTGCCTGACCTCCTTCTTTCCCTTTTTTCTGTTTTTGGCTCTAAAGTCATTAATGTGAAACTATCTTCTCATCACTTCCAACTTAAGGCCCAAGATTATACTTTCAAAACTTGACTTCTTTTTAATGCTTGTTTTAGAGAGGAGGGTAAATGCTAGGGTGAATCAAATGTGAAATGACTTCCTGGATGAATGAGATGGTTATTCACTGTCCATTCTTACATCTTTATTTCTTGTGCATTTCCTTCTTCCCACCCTTCCTACCAGCTTCGCAGCTTCTCTCTGCTCCCAAACCCCTATATCCAACTGGCTCCTAAATGACATTTCTGGAACCTGTTTTCTTTAAAATACTCTTGAAGCTGATGTCCCAGCAAAGAAATGAAGCCAAGCTCAGTAGACATACAGAGCATGGCAGGATGTATAAGGAAGCACTTTAATATCACATGAGAAGGTTCTGAAGTTTTAATCTGCTATGCCAGTAGAAAGCATAAAGAATTACGACAGACAGGTATTTCCCAACCTGTGTCTGGAGCAAGATATTAATGGATGTATGGGGGAGGGGTGCACTAGTCAAATGTTTGTTAAACTTCGGCTACTTTGTCTTCCTGCCCTCTCCCACTGGAAGATGGCAATATACCATGTCCATCAACTTAGCATCTCTTGCATTTGCTTAACCATGATGACCTTCTTCTCCCACCCAGAAGACTTATTATAAATAAGCATCTTTCAGGTTGGAAAAATAAAGTTCAAATTATCCTTAAATCCAAAATTTAATATTTCCCCTTTACAGCCTCAGAGTCAGGTCCCAGACTTCTGTTGAAAAAAAGATTAAAACACGTCCAAGAAATGTCCACCTAGAAAAGCTTTCTGCATGGGAGCTACACGTGCATCACTGATACATCAACCCCAAATCAAACTAGAAATTTCCCACAACATTCAAGAAGAATCTTAAACACTTGCATGCCAGAAGCACAATTCAAAGGTCCTGCAATTGAGCCTGATGACTGTCCCTGCTAGCACTTTTATTTCACAGTATTTAGCCATCGGCTATACCGTCTACTTTAGTCTCACATTGGACCAAGGTTCGATCACCTGGCCTCATAAGCAAACGTGTCCAAAGCACACTGCTGCCACCTCGTTTCAAGCCACACTGTTCTGGATCATTTTTATACACAGGAGCCTACTCATGATGCCAGTGAGGCAGAGGTGCCCAGCTGCTCAGGAGGACATCATCAAATTATTTACAATAGAATGGGGGCAGAGAAGGAAAACTGAACGGACTTACCATTCACTACCAGAGATACCATGTGGCTCTGTTTCTCCTTTGAAATGGGATTGGTAAGAATGACAGTGTAATTTCCTGTATCTTTCTCACTCACTTCCATAATAGTCAGCACATGCCCCACTTTAACTGTGTGATTGGACTCAATGGGTCTTCCGTTTTTATACCTATGGGGAAAAAATTCCAGGAATTAGTCCAATCTGAGGATTTGCTTTCATGTGGCACAAGGCTCTGCATTTATTTCCAGTTGTTACCATTTTATTTCTGGAGGAGGGTAACCAAGGTACTTGACAGGGACTCTGACACGTTCCCCCACGGTGGCTTCCACCAAGGATTCCATGCCACTACTGAAAGCAACAAACGGCTTTTCTGGAAGAAAATAAAGATAATTTTTTCTCATAGATGGCAACTTCTTAGAAGGGGACATTTCTAAGAAGAGTTTCAAGTGAAGAGTCAAAAGCTGTGGGTCTGAGTCGCTGCGGTTCCCACACTCCTACAGGTCTCATTCCAGCTCCTCTCTCACCCCTGGTCTCTAGCTATTGTCTCTCCCTCAGTCTGCTCTGCAAGCCTATTGAGCACTCCAGTCTCACTCACTCCAAGCATCTGCTTCTCTGCGAAGCTTTCTCTACGTCCCCCCGGAGCCCCTGGGTGCTCCTTCTCCTCTGGTCCCTTCACACCCTATACAGAACCCCATGTTCTGTATCCACCAGGACTCAGTCCTCAGACCTCTTCTCTCTATCGACACCTCCTCTTGTCAATTACACTCCTCCTAAATTTGCATCTCCTGCCCCAACTTCTTTGGGATCGAGGTTAACATATTAAAGTTTCCACTTGGATATTTAATGGGCATCTCCAAATGAAGCCACCAAACCCTGGGTACCCAAATCTTACTCCCCTCCTTACCTTCCTTATCTCGGTTAAGAAAATTACCCTTCACTCAGTTGCTCACACTAAAAACTCAGAGGTCATCTTCTAATTCTTTTCTCTACATCCCACAGGCAGGGAATCAACAGGCAGATGCTACTGGCTCTATCTTCAAAGTTATATCCAGAATCAGTTCACTTCTCACCACTTCCACTTCCACCAACCTTGTCCAGGCCACCCATCCATCTCTCACCTGGATGACTGCAATTAGCCTTCTAACTAGGCTCTCTACTTCTGCCCTTACTTCTCTAAAGTATTTCACATTAGAAAAAAAAAAAAAACTTATATAGTGATCCTATAAAAACATAAGCCAGAGCATGTCTTTCTCTGCTCAAAACCTATCTTGCATTCCCACACTATAAAATACAAACTCTTACAAAGGCTTGTAAGTTAGATGCCATACAAATTATCATCTAAACTGAGACATTTATGTGAGTGAAAGAGAATAAATGGGAAATTAAGTTATTTTCTCACAGAAACTAACTAAATATAGCTTTCACCAATTGCAAGGCTTATGCTTGCAATTCAAGGAAGCCTCTCAGCCTTGTAATTGAACAAAACTTGTAAAATGATCTTAGATAAAAACCCTCTGCTTACGATAGTGATAATAAGAATAGCAGCAACAACAAGTAATACTTAGTGAGCACTAACTACATCAGCTCATTTCAGCTCTAAAGCTGGGCTCTGAACCCAAGCTATGTTCTTGACCCTGAGGTCCTAGCAAGAGCTCAAAAACGTCTTCTGAATGAAAAAAATAGGATTCACTAGCTGACCTAAACGTATTTGAATTATCTCACTTTTCAAGGCAGAGCATAATTCTGAAGGCAATCTTCGCTTACCATGTACCCGGACGAACGTGCTGTTCTTCTTGGTCATCAGTCCACTGGAAGCTGCACAGATATACCACCCCTGGTCACTCCGGGTTACACCATCTATAGTCAAGGTGCTCAAAAACTTCTTCATTTCAGTCCCAGACTGGGTTTTTAGGTCCCGGTTTATAAGTTTTTTATGCTGATGCTGAAAAAGAGGTTACTGAACTTCCAAAGGCCAGTATAACATTCCCCAATAGCTTCTAGATACCAACAAAAGTCTTGGCCCTTGGTGAACACTATTTAATGCTAATAATAGAGACTTCTGAACTTTTAACATTATGCAGATGACAATTACATTTGGTTTCAGGAGAAATAAATAGAATCAACTGAATTAGGAATTTTAAAACCTCACATAACAGGAATGAGAGAAATATAAACTGCAGAAACACAAGGAAATATGACCACAGTCTAAGGAGAAGAATGTCTCATGCCACTTCCTGCAAAAAAATTTCCTTAAAGGGAAAATAGATCAAGGACTTTGGAGAACGGAGGAATAATGCAAACTGGAAAGATGTAATCATCAAAGAAAACTAATCTTCACAGCTTGGACAGAGTTCTTGATTTTGCCTTGTTCTTTCTATGGGTGCTGTATGTCCTGTAGTTCTTTTAAAATGTACGTGTATGCATGTGTGTGTTAGTGTGAGCTAAGGCCCTTCAACTTTACCTGGCCAAAGAGGTCCCTGTCTCTCTCAATCAAACTTCAGTGGAGCTCATTATCAAAGTATTTGGAGGTCTGGCTTTGAGTTGTTAGTGTTACCTTCAAAGAAGGGTATTCCCAGTGGAAGTCGATCCCCACATTTAGCTCAGTTCTTGCTGTACAGTTTAAGATGAGCTTCTCTCCAACAGACAGCTCGACTCCATGAGAGGGGCTCAGAACCACATCATAAATCTTGTACCCTGGAGCAAGTAAATTGGAAAAAGAGAAAGTGAGAGGGAAACCAAATCTATAACTTGGCTCACATTTTTTCAGAAATGAAGCAACTTCAAAATGTATCACATCATTTTCCCCTGAGGGCCTCCCCAAACCCTGGTAACTCCCAGGAAAAATGCCCTACAGAGATTCACAAAGCAGCTCTAAAGGGATTTCCAAAGTGTTGTAGCCCAGTGGACAGAAAAGCAGTAAAATCTGAGAAGTCAAGAGTCACTGAGGCCATTTCCATAAAATAGGTATACTTAAAAGAACTGATACCAAGCAATGCGCGGAACATTGAATTTTTCATAAAATATGCTCCTATAATAGAACTCTTATTCATCCTTGGTCCTGATAAGAAAGGAGAAAAACCTCAATTGCACATAGGTTTGGAGAAGGAAATGGCAACCCACTCCAGTGTTCTTGGCTGGAGAATCCCAGGGACCAGGGAGCCTGGTGGGCTGCCGTCTATGGGGTCGGACAGAGTCGAACACGACTGAAGCGACTTAGCAGCAGCAGCACGTAGGTTTATTGGATAGAGAAAGAGGGGATGTAATGAACTGCTTAACACTAAATCTTGAATTAATATATTTCTCAATATCTTTTGTCTTCCAGGATCTTAATATAAGAAGCTAATTTTTATTATCTAATATTAAAGATTAAAAAGGAATTGTCATCTTACCTATAACCACAATTATGTACATAATAGACTGGTAACTTTCATCATTGATTTTTGCTTCACAGAAGACCACGCCAGCGTAACTGATCATATAGCTGGGAATACTGAAGCCTTTCTTGCTGTCCCAGGAAATTCTGTTACCATCAGGAACAAATCTTTTTTCTGGATACCTCTGGGTAGAAAAAGAAATATCAAATATTTAATCGTGTTATCCAAAAGTGAAAACCATGAACAGTAAAGAATTCATCTTATTTTAAGATTACAAATTGGTTTTATATATTGTCATATTGACCCTTTCTAAAGTTTCCTTTGAAATTCATTGTTGATTTTAATGTTATAGAATATATACAATATATAATATATATAATTACAATATAAACAGGCTAACCATCTTAATATTAACTAAAAATTAACGGTAAGAGATGATGGAAGAAGATGTAACTTACTGCACAAAGTGACACATTGAGGTCTGAAACAGTCCCCAAACATGGAATCACCACAGTTTTGTTTTTGTTCTCAGTGATGTACACAACTTCATGCTGGTCACTAACAGAAGCAATAAACGGAGACCTGTAATCTAGATAAGAATGTCATTTCATTCGTTAATGGCATTTACTAGAAAAGCTGGTCATCTTTCAGGTCCATAAACCCTAACCAGAGAAATGAATGACTGGGAAAGATATTTCTCACTAGGCAAGGGAATCTGGAAGTAGGTCGTCTGGTAGAAATCTGGCAGATTGATCACTACAGTTTTTTCAAAGTGAAAGAGCGTATGTCTTTATTTTCATAAACATTTTCATATACGTTACACATCTCTCATATACATAAATTTTACAATAAATTTAAAGTTAAATCTGTATAGTTTGCCTATCAAGTTTTCTTAACATTTTTAAAAATTCACATTCTTTCTCTTTAAGCAAATAATGTGTCATGGAATCAGATTAATGGCTCCCAAAGGATCTTTAAAATAAAGAAATAACTGACCATTTTTAATTCAATTCAAGAGAAAGCTTTAAAATTGTGAAGAGTAAATATAAGATTCTGTATAAGGTAATGTTTAACAGTTATTGCATTTAGCTTAAGATTCAGTACTCATTAATATTTTCAGTGACCAAAACATGAAAAACCATCATGGCAAAGACTGAGGAAAAAACAAAAGAGATTTTAATGCTGTTCAAACATTGATCGTATGATGTTAATATGCTACTGGGAAACCACTCCTTTCCCCAGAGACAGAGCTGGGGTAAAGGCATGCTTGAAATCTCTGAGAGATAATGGGTCATACCAATACCCCCAACACACCTGACCAAGCATTTTCACAGCTCTTCAAGGTCGCTGGTCCAAGTGAAGAAAGAGTTAATTAAACCAAAGGGGGAAAAGCAGCTAATTCCCTGCAACAGCAGAAGTTTGATTTCCTTCCCAGCTGGAAAACACAGAAAGGCAGCCAATCCAGGCCACCACATGCCACAGCCATTATCTTACGAGGCCAAGACCCACTTCCTGGCTCCATCATTGCTGGAGGGAATGGGGTCAGAAGACTAAGGAAGTAAGGTGGGGACCACAGGGGATATTAAAGGACTATCCATAGGGAATACTTCAATGTTTTCTTTTCCATTGTTAAACTTCATGACCAAAATCTTGGACAACTCACCTCCTAGAACACTAGGCTTAGACAGGAAGTAGAATTTGATGGTATTCTCAAAGACAGGCAGTGTACAAATAAACAGGGCTGGAGATGGCTACATCTTAGTATTACCTATCTTTCAGCTACATGCTATGAAATATTACATAGCTTGCTTATAAAGCAAGTCTTTGGAAGCTAAATTAACCCCTTGACGTAAGACTAAAGCTATTCAGTAAATCAATTCTATTTCAGTACCCCCCAAAAAGGAAATAAACAAAAGAAACCCAAACAACCACCCATCCTCTCAAAATAAAATATTTACTGGAACTCATGAAATGAATTTTCGCTTGTCTCCAGGTTTCCTGACTTGGGGAGAAGGAAATAACGAGATATTATGGGAGAGGTTCATCCTAGTAGTATTTCCAGACAGCCTGAAAGCAGGAAATCCTTGCAATCTTCTGAGAAAGCCTGATCTCCCAAGACTGCCAGATCAAAAGGAGCCAGAAATTCTCAAAGATCTGAGCCTTGTCTCTTTCAACTTCTGCAGAAGGGAGGAGGACACAGAATCTATCCTGGATTGTGCTTACCCTGCACAAAAGTAATTCTCAAATATTGTGCAATCCAGGAGTGACATACATTATTTGATGGTTCTCCACTACACTGACCATACTGCACTACTGAAATGTAAATGGCAATATGCAAGTGTGCTTCCCAAAGCTGATGAAATCCCTGTTCTGTAAAAGATGCTTCTGGAAAAAAAGTCTAAGCCATCCTTACCTGCTTCAGATTCTCTGGGATGTATAGAGGTATACAAATGAACAAATAAAATTTAGCTCATCTTTACTGAAAAGAAAAATATTTAGTATATCTAAGCAAAATACTATACTATACAGTTACCACCACCAAAGTTACATGATTGGCATGTATTTAGTTAAGTCAGTTTTCCCAGGAAAATTAAGTTAATATAAGATTTTTGAAACACAAAGCAAAGAATAATTCAGATTATACATACTAAATACACATGACATGTATTGTACCCTACATGGATGGTAAGCTGACCTCCACAGTGTAAATTCCAAATTGCAAGCTTAGGATAACAGGGTACATCATCCAAGATCTTAGACCACACAAGCAAAGGAAAGAAATCCTGTTTTCAAAAGGCTCTTTGAGTCAGTGTCTTCATTTGCGTGAGTGTATGGAAACTTGTTTTTCATAAAGTGTAAGAGTGGGGGAAAAAAGCTCTTATGAACGAAAAAGCTCCAGAGCCCTTGGCTGATTCCCTGTGCATTCTTGGGGAAATCTCTGAATCTGCAGTAGATAACCTATCTCTCCACAGAAACTGCTCCATAATTCATCCCTGAATCTTCCTTTTCAAGGATTTCAGGGTTTTTTCCCTCAAACATCAGAAGGCTTCTTATAAATCTCCATTGTCAGTTGCAAACACAGACTTCCCTTAGAAACAAAGATCAGAACCGAACTAATTGGGTAAAAGAGGTGTAACAGGGCCCAAGCTGCAGAACAAATCACTGAATCTTGTCCTCAGAGGAGGCCTTCGGAGAGAGGAATTCTGTGGATTCCTGTTGGCCGACAGCCTTCAGAGCGAGCTTTGTTGTCCTCAATTCTTCTGTGCACCTATTGTGCTTTGTAACTGGTAAATCAACTTGAGAAGTGAACTGCATTTAACCACTCACCTTGAACATACACATAAACAGTGGAGGCCATGTCAGTGTCCTGGTAGAAGCACTTGTAGGCTCCAGTATCATTTCCAATCACTTCTGAAATTGTGAGCATCTTACAGAAGAAGCCATCACTGCAATCTGTGACCTCCACTCTTTTCTCAGAGCTGCTCTGATTGTTGGGCCAGAGCCAGTGCAAGTCCCTCTGACCCCTGAAAAATTCATTCCAAGCAAGTATTTAAGTGAAATGCCTATGAGACTGTTTCTAAGAAAATAGAAGGTTTAGTTCTCCAACTTATACAAACTCCTCATATTATGGACAAAATGACAAAAAGGCAGAGTCTTAATTTCAGAAATTAACTCATTCATTCATTCAACAAATATTTATTAAACATGTGCTATGTGCCAAACATTGGTAAAGACTGAGAATACGGCAGTGAACAAACCAAACCTCAATCAATGCCTTCATGGAACCTCAGTCTAACTGGAAGACATAGGCAAAAAAAAAAAAAAAAAGTAAATAAACTTCAATGAAGCCAAAATGTTCAAAAAGTGAATAATATTGTATAAAAGGTAGTGATAAGTACTATGAAGAAAATTTAGAAGATGCAAAGAAACAAGTGAAGGGTTAGTTCTGGAGGGAGGCAACTTGGTGAAGTGGGCCGTATGTATATTGAGGGGGACAGAGCTTCAGGCAAAGGGAACAGCAATGTCAAGGCCCTGGGGTAGATTCCTATCTATAGTGTTAGGGGAATGGCAGGTAATCCAGAGTAGCTACAGAAGAGTGGGCAGTTGGGAGAGTAAGAGGTGAGGTTAGGGTGGACGGGAATGCAACTGTCACTGGCACCCCACTCCAGTACTCTTGCCTGGAAAATCCCAAGGATGGAGGAGCCTGGTGGGCTGCAGTCCATGGGGTCGCTAAGAGTCAGACATGACTGAGCGACTTCCCTTTCACTCTTCACTTTCATGCATTGGAGAAAGAAATGGCAACCCACTCCAGTGTTCTTGCCTGGAGAATCCCAGGGACGGGGGAGCCTGGTGGGCTGCCATCTATGGGGTCGCACAGAGTCGGACACGACTGAAGCGACTTAGCAGCAGCAGCAAGGGCCTCACAGGACGTTGAAAGGATAGCATTAAAACACAGACTACTTTCACTGCAGAATTTCTCTGCAAAGCCCCAAAGAAGACGGTCAACGTGAAGACAAATGTAACATTACTGACCCTTCTTTAGCAAATTTGACATCAAATTGCAGCGACATTAATGAAGTTACTTTTAACATACTCCATCATTTTTTTCACAACATAAAGGGAGTACAGAATCTCAGGGGGTTTAAGTAACCTTTCTTGTCAAGGGTGGTTATGAGGGAAATCTATGGAGAAATGCATCTTGAAATAGCAAAGCTAGGCCAACAGTTCCTCTTCCTGTTTTTTCCCCAAGGGCTGGTTATTGGTGACCTACCCTTGATAAGGGGACTAGACTATCCTTTACACTCGGCAAGCTAAAATAGATCGGCGTCACCGTGCTGAACACTTCGCATTCATCACACCGAAACAATGGCAACAAGCGCCCCAAGGTTCTTTGTGGACCCTCAGCACTCTTCTCAGAGGGCCAGGTCGCCTCCACTCATCATTTCTGCCAAAGCCACACTGGTCCCAAGAAGCCTCTGGGTCTGACAAGCCTAATCACTACATTAAACCCTAAGTTCTCTTACTTTTCTTCCTGCGGTAGGGGCTGGAAGGCAAAATTTAAAAGCCTCTTTTTCTTGTCAAGAAGACCTACTTCCCCAGTGAGCAAGAAGCTCACTGCTAGCTAGTGAGTGACAGACATGTCAGAACCTCAAGCCAGAGCATGAGATTCACTCAGTAATATTAATGACTGAATATTAAATTGCTACTACAGTCAGAATTTTATCATAAAATAAAGTTCTTGAAAAATGTTAAACAGATGTCCAAGAGTCATGCTGAGAATAACAAATATGTCCCAAAACTTCTTTAACTCTAAGGGTACATCCTTGATTTCATTTATTTATTCAACATTGATAGAGTATATATAACATACCACATGCTAGGTGCTACCAATAATGGTTAGTAGGGTGTGTGTGTGTTGGTAAAGGATTGTAGGGGAAAAAATATCAGTAAAATTGCATAGAATTTCGGGGAGAAGACCTTTCTCATGTTTTCATTATTACCTTAGTTCTTAGAAACCTCACTACTTATAAACAATTACAATGACTCTATAACAATTCTGCTGTATGAAAATTATTTCTTCTTTAATAAACAATGAGATATTTGACACAGGAAATCTGAATCTAAAAGGAATCCTTACCTGCAAGTAATCTGAAGCGTTGTGTTAGCCATAATTGTAACTATGTCTTTTTGGATGCTGAGCCTGGGTGGATCAAGGGCAACACTAGAAAAACCTAGAAACAAATTAAATAAATGAATGTAATTGCCACTGAGTCAGGGCCAATAGGAAACACCTTCCATAAACAATGCACACTCTATACTTTAAAAGGCCTCTTCAGCAGTTCATTGTGTAAAACTTGTGAATTTACTTTTCACCATTCCCAGTAAAAGTTCACAAGCTGTGTCATAACAGGAAGAATGGGCAGATGGTCATAAACCAACACAACAGTTCTGCAATTCATGGAGCGAGGGTGGAGTTCCTGTTTTCCTGCACTGCCAACTTCAAGGTCTTAGAAAAGGATATGGGACATTGAAACCAAATGAACCTTCATCTGATGACCTCACTCCTTTGGGAAAGGACCCACTGACATTTTTTATAAAACATAGGACGCACACATTTGACCAAACTGCTGATTACTGAGTACTACATAGAGCGACTTCTACATAGTTCATTGATGTACTTTGGTGGGAAATGTCCATGACCTTGTCTTATTTTCCTTTATCAATTTTCTAATGCACTTACTCTGGTAACTGAACTGCCAAGGTTGAACGATCGTACATTAAAACTAGGTGAGAGGAACTGAGAAAAGAAACATTTTCCAATGTCATATAATATGCATGTACTTTTCCTCAGAGAACAGGACTTTAAAAAGGATGATGCTAATGAATTGCAAGTGAGGAATCTCAACTTATTGATCAAAGTGTTGAGCTTGTGTTGACACCAAGCTTGGAACACAGGAAAAGTGTCTACCTAAATATACCACACAGTTTCCGTGCCATGGGTCACTCCACGGCAAGAAAACTGAGTTCAATGCCAACTAAATGCAAAGAGTTACCAGGTGTTAAAAAAAGCATCAGAGAAAGAAAAACTGTCCACCATGCTAGAGTCTTAATTGATATTCAGATTTTCAAAACACCACCTTAAAAAGTGATTGATGCTAGGTAAGCACCCAAGCTTCATATGACCCTTAACTCACATCCATTAAGAACAAATGACTCTATAGGCCTAAACTGGGATTCACATCGTTGAGCAAATAAAATAGTATTAGCAAATATGAAAATGTATGAATAAACAAGTACAAGCAAATATTTAGTGTAAATGTGCAGAGCACTGACTCTGTGGACCCCAGCGTGAACAGCTGCAGGCAAAACAAACAACTGATCACAGGTGTTCTTATACACTCATTCAGATGTGCAAAATACATTGTTAGTAGATTTGTTGCTTAATATCAAATTTTATTTTAAAAACTGGAAATTGTTATATCAGTAAATCTCAGAAGCTAATAGGCATTGGACCTGACATGTTTCGGGGGCAGCAGTCTTAAACTTTAGCATGTATCACAATATGACTAGGCCTACAAATCTGCCTTTTAACAAGCATTTCAGGTGAGGTAGGCATGCATGGTCGATGGGCTACTCTTGGACAGCTGTGGTCTGGGGGGTCATGTTCAGTAATCAGCAGAGCACTTTTCAACATGAAGGAAATAACCACCCCCAAAGTAGACAAACAGTAGAGCAAAATGTTTAAAAGCAAAAGAAAAGTCTTCCAATAACCTAGCCCTGCTGCATCTAAGGAAAGGAAAATGAAAACAATTCATTTGGATAAGCACAGATATCAAGTGTGACTGAGAAACGCTCAGTTGAGAAATGTGTCAAAAACAGTAACTTAATACAATTCACATGATGACCCAAATGAGAAACAATCCATTATTTGTGCATATGCACAAGAGAAAAAAATGGTAGTAAAGACTAAGCTCTAAATAAGCTACACTCCCACCATCACCAAAATAAAACATTCTTGAAAATCTCTCGTAAATCACCTCCACAGATTATCACACACTCTGGACACACTTTCCTATGTTTAAAAAAAAAAGATATCCATTCATAGGGAACCAAAACAACATCATACTATTCTAGAGACATATCTCCAACAAAAAAAACTATTCTACAAGGCTATCAATAATGATAACTTCAAATTCATGCATGTAGACCAACGCTCAATTTCTTTTTGCACCAATAAGCTTCATTCATTTTCATTGGCAAGTCTGAGTTCTGCTTTTCAGAAAGTTCTAAAGAAATAACTCTAAGAAGTACATACACTGCTACTCAATAAAAAGCTCTTCTATGTTCAAATCCCATAACCAAAATTAATTCATTTGTGCACTATTACCCTTCCAGCTCAAAGACAGGAAGGAAAAACAACAGTGCCTCTGTCTCTAAAATTTGATGGCATCAATTATAGCCCAATCCAATTAAGCATGTCACACACTCCAAAAGGGCAACCTCATCATTATATTCAGGGCAACCAGATTACAGTTCCTACTGCTGTGCTATGGAACACCCTGGGCTTAAAAGCAACTCACATCTTTGGGGAATACAGAACAAACCACAAGTTCCAGAACTTCACTCTCTCCCCCTAAAAGGAGACAGAGAGAGGTCTTGTCAGGGACAAATGAGTGTCCCTGGTAGTGCTGGCATGGATGAACCAAGTCATTATTAACAAAATTCAGTAACTACAGACAGATGATCCTGTTACTGTATATGCATGTGAGTGTCCTTAAAAAAAAAAAAAAAAAGACAGTTGATTCTTTAATTTATAAGGAATTTTAATTTTATAAGAATTTTCCTTTTTTTAATTTATTTATTTATTTTTAATTTTTACTTTACAATTCTGTATTGGTTTTGGCATAGATTGACATGAATCCACCACAGGTGTACATGAATTATGCTTTTTTTTTTTTTTTGCTTTTTCACCCTCTTCCTTCTGGCCCTCGTAAGAGTGGAAATCTGGAAACCAGCAAACTGGCTAGAGAGAGATGAGAGAGAAGGCGGGGTAGAAGGCAAGGGGGAGAAGGGAGAGAGAGAAAGGAAATTTATTGCAACAAGGGCATGTGTGTTCCTAATCTTTAAGGAGAGAAATTTTAGACGGCAAGGAGAGTGGCGAGTGGCACCCAATCTAGGTACCAAATCGCTCAGAGAGTTTTCAGAACGTGAACTTCTGACCATGTGCTTGCCCGAAAGACCAAAGCGCTCTGAAAGACGTTAAACTGTTTTACAATAAGAAGGTGTCTATTACTTGGAGACACCTTCGGAAGCTGTCACAGCCCCGGGTCCAAGGCCCCACTCCCCTTTCTCTCCGCGAAGAGAGTGCTGTCCTGCACCAGGAAGAAGAAAACGTTTCGCTCTCCCCTGGACCCCACTTCATACAGTGGGTGTGTATAGATGAGCTCGAACCAAAAAGGAACATCCGACCATCAGACCGGGGTCCCGCTTCGACAACTACAGAGGCAGAGCTGAGCGCACGGTGCCCTCCGGCCAAGCTGGCTCCCGGCTCCCAGAGGGCTTCCTTCCCCGCGCTCGGGCGAGGACGGTGCGCGCAACCGGACAAGGTTTCACCGCCTGTTCCCGCCTGCGGGGGCACCTCCTGCCTGCCAGCCCGGGGCGCCTTCCCACTCCCGCCTCCCAAGAGCCGGAGGGTGTATCGGCTTCTGCAGGACACTCTCTAGCCCAGGTCCCTGTCAGAAAACAGAGTCGTGGAGATGGAACTAGGCTCAAGAGGCTTCCAACTTTCTGGGTAAACTTGGGTCAGTCACTGAGCTTCAGTTTCCTCTTTGGTAAATGAAAGAACACAAAGTGTCAAGCCACTTTCACCTCTCCAGCTCGATCAATCCCGATTAGGTCCAGCTTCCAGGTCCTCTCCTCATCCCTATCTCTCCGCCCGCACCCGATCTCTCCGTTTTCTCTCTAGGGAGTGGGCTCCTTACCCACAGAGGCAGCCCGGGTCTCCACGCAGAGCCACAGAGCAAGGGCCAGCAGCGCCTTGCTCTCCATCCCGCACCTCGCGCCGGGCGCAATGCCCAGAAATCAGGAGCCGGTTCTCTTTCTGGTCCTACTCCGCGAAAAAGGCGCGGAGATGGAACCTGCGCAGCCGCGCAGGGCTTCGGGGCGCTAGCTGCAGGAGCGTCTGCGGTGCCAGTCGGAGAGGATGATCCCGGCTGCCGGACAGCTCCTGGCTTTCCGTGGCGCGCAAGTGATGCCTCGCGCGGGCAGGGGAAACGCAACCATACACCTCCGGCTTTCTCGGAGTCCCGGGACTCAGTGCTGGGTTGGGGCCAGAGCCGAAACTCTAGAGCGCGGGGGCGGGGCTATGCAGGGCGGGGCTTCCCTTCGAGACCAGCCCCGCCTCTCACCCGGGGTCGGTGCGTGGATCCGGTGCTTTCCCACGCCCACTCCATCTCTGCATCTCCCCCACTTGCCCACAACTACGTCTGGCCCAGTGTGGCCCAAGGGAGAACGTCCCGGCTGCAACAACTCCATATCTGGCAGAAAGAAAATGTAGCCCGCAACGGGTTCTGAGGCACTCCAAGATTTAGTTGGCCACTGCCTTCCCCAAACCCCCTAGATATTGGGGAGCAACACTGGGAGAGCGGCGAGGGACACTGCGCCGTCAGGAGGCGCGCCAAAGTTTAGGATAGTCTTGGCTCCGCGAGCGCCCGAAGTGGCTGGGGGACGGGCCGAGGCTCAGCGGCAGGTTGAAGCAACCCGGGAGAATCGGATACTGAGCCGAGGCGAACGCAGGATCGCAACCTGGTGGTGACTCCAGCCAGACTCCAGAGTGTTTTGCTTGGCCAGCACAGTCGTAGTTTAAAAATCTGAATCTGAATGCCTTTATTCCGCATATTCACTTGCCCAGTTCTCCAAAGTTCCCACTATTTCCTCTTCCACCTGATGGCTTCGAACGTTCTTAAGTTACCTGTCTCGCCCCCTAAAGTATTTAAATCTGAGACCCTCCCCCTGTACCTACCTTTCATCAAAAACCTATCTCGGGCCTCCCGGGAGCTGGAAGTACCCAGGGCTCTGGCGTACCTTGTTCGTGTGTGAGTGTCTCCTTGTAAAGGAGCTTTTGTCCACCGTGTGGCCTGACCAGGAGTCCCTAGCGTGACACTTCCCGGGCCTTCTCAAGAACACAGCTTCCAGACAGGATCCCCTTAGGCGGAGGGGAAGGAGGCCGGCAGCGGCGGGCTTCACTGGAGGGGCAATGAAGCAAAGCTCCCGACCCTGGGCACCCGGAACGGTCTGTGCCAAACCTCTCGACTTTCTCGGCAGATGTAGACTCCTCGCGGCTGTTAGAGGAGAACTCGGATTCCTTTCTAACCACATGTATTCTTTTCTCTCCATTTCTCCCCAAACCTGGGAGGTGACAGCACATGTCCTCTAACTTCATTAAATAGGATCTTCTAGATCCCTCCATCTCTTACTTTCCAGGAGCTTTTTTCTTTTTTCTATTAAATTTTTTTTTACAATATTGTGTGGGTTTCTGCCATACAACAGTGCGAATCAGTCGTGATTACACATCCATTGCCTCCCTTCCTAGCCTCCCTCCCCTCCCCCCATCACATCCCTCCAGGTCATCACAGAGAGCTAAACTAGGCTCCCGGTGCTACAGAGCAATTTCTCACTTCCCTGGTGCTTTTAAATGACAACTTAAAGGTCCATCTTTCAGGAAGATGGAGAGGTAGAAATATTTCATTTCTACATCTAATCCAAACTCCTCCTCCTGAAATACAAAATTCATGTAACATCTTCCTTTTCTTCTTTTTTTTTTTTATGCTTACTATATTTGTGCTGTGTTGTGCTTACTTGCTCAGTCATGTCCCACTCTTTGTGACACCAGGGACTGTAGCCCGCCAGGCTCCTCTGTCCATGGGGATTCTCCAGGCAAGAATACTGGAGTGGGTTGCCATGCCCTCCTCCATGGGATCTTCCCAACCCAGGGATCCAACTGAGCCACCAGGGAAGCCCTTACTGTATCTACCCTTCTACTTTGCCAGGTTGACAATGGAAATACTTTAACTTTGAAATGTAATGCATGTATATGGTTAAAATTATTTTTCCTATGGAAAGTTTTAGAATGAAAAGTCTTTCCTTCAGCAGAGGCAAGCATATCTTTAAAATTTTTATTTATTTATTTTTGGCAGCACTGGATCTTGGTTGCTGAGTGTGGGCTTCCTCTAGTTGCGGTGAGCGGAGGGTAGAAAGACTGCTCTCTAGTTGCAGTGTGCGGGTTTCTCATTGCAGTGGCTTCCCTTGTTGCAGAGCACAGGCTCTAGGGCACAAAGGTTGCAGTAGTTGTGGCATGTGGGCTCAATAGCTGTGGCTCCCTGGCTCTAGAACACAGCATCAGAAGTTGTGGCACACAGGCTTAGTTGCTCCAGGCAAGTGGGATCTTCTTGGCCCAAGACTGAATCCTTGTCTCCTGCATTGGTAGGCGGATTCTTTACTACAGAGCCACCAGGGAAGTCCCAGAGGCAAGCATTTTTACCTTTCCTATTTTTCCAAGCCAATAAAGGTGTATCATGATCCTTCTTCCAAAGGGTAGCCTTGGTGTAAACACCATTTGAGCGTTGGCTTTTTTCACTTAAAAAAAATTAAAAAACAAACAAAACTTGGAGATCATTCTACATCAAGCCTTAGAGCTCCATCTTGTTCTTTTTCATAGTGGCATGGTATTGCACTATATAAATACACTAATATTTAATCTAGGAGCTATTTGTCAGGGCCAGGGGTATACTTAAAAGAAACTCTTCTCTTCCTGCAAGTAAACTTAGCAAGGAAAACAGGATGCACTCTGGCAAAGTTGGATAAGGGGGAGGGAGATGGAACCTGGTTTGGAGCAGGCAATTTTTCTCCATCTCCAAACAATTCTTCTCTCTCAACTTTATTTACAATTCATGACACTTCCTTTTCCACGTCTCACTTAAGAAGATAGTGTCTCCTCTGAATGCAAACCAGAACCTGCAGGCCCATGGTAATAGCCCCCTTAGAAGTCTTAGAGGAAATGATGCGTCTTTGATGGCCACAAGACCAGAATTTGGCAGGATCTCAATGAAATCAGTCTACCACATTCCCTCCTACACAGCACAAAGAAGTGCCTTGTGTTCATGAAAAATGACAAAGTCTGTTTTTTTCTTTTTTAAGTTTGTTCCACGTGCAATACCCTCCCATTATCTGGCACTGCTGCAAAGGAGTAATTTGTGAGTTAATCGGGCAGTGCAGGTAAGATCACTACCTTTCAAAGTATGCAAGTGTGTTCAGCTTCCCATAAATGGTATTCAGGAACCAAGAGTGGTGCTAAGTACACGCGGGCTACTAGCTGGGCTTACCTCCCAGGTCTGCCTCTTACTATTCACATGATCTTGACCAACTTACTGGTTGCATATCTAAGAAACTAAAAGATGATAATAGTACCTTTTGCCAAGTGTTTTTGCAGGAATTGAATGAGTTATGTACATAAAGCATGACTTAATAACTGCTAAGTCCAAGCACCTAGCACATAATAAGCACCTAATTGCCCATTAGAAAGCATTCTGCAAAGATTAATTACACTACAATGCCCAGTCTCTTTCATGTTGCCAAGATCTGAATGGCAAATCAGGCTCATTTCTTCAACAACAATTTCTCATCCCCTACTATGTGCTAGATACTACATGAGGAACTAGGGTACAGAAGGTAAAAATATAGACAACATGAACAGAAATGAGCAGTCCTCACACTAGCTCCACCCAGGGCAAATTTTATTTAATCACACTGTGCTCTGCATCTCCAGCTGTTTCACTGGGCTTTGTGCACAAAGAATATAAATGGTTCATATCACCAAAGCATAATGCATCAATTACATTCCATGGTGCCAACTTTGGTTCCATCACCACCGGTATTTTGGACTTTATGTCTTAAAAAGTATGAAGGCTAGCAAAAGATTAATAACTGTGGAAGCTGGATGATGACTAAAAAAGGGTTCATTTTACTATTCTCTACATTTACACGTTTAAAATTTTCCATGATTTAAAAAAAATCTGTTTTAATTAACTTAATCAAAGAGCTGCCTGGTCTTGTATAATACCACAGTCAGTTATCTTGCCATTACCTCTGGGAAAAGGTTGGAGCAGAGAAGCAGATGGATGGGAACTTGCATTTTTTAATTCATATATTTCTACAACATTTTGTCAAAATGAGAACGTGTGACTTGTACAAATAAAATGTATAAATCAAGATCAACTCTCTTCTAGCAGCTGTTAAATTTTCCAGCCATCGCCATTTGTTGATTACATATTTGTATGTCACTTTCCCCTGTTTACTTCACTTAATTTGTTTCCAATATTTGTTTTTGCTCTAACCTACCAGAGCCCTGACTACCTTGCCAGATGTTGGCTGGACTTCACAGACCATTGTACTCTTGACACTCATGCACTAGGGGATCACGAGCACCCTTTATCTCTCCTTATCCATCTTCCTTACACACCCATGTGTATTTTACTCTCTGTGTGACTTATTTTTAACTTACATATTTGTATGTTCAAGAAAAAGAAGATTTTCACCACAAAGCCAGGCTTGCCTTGGATATTTCTATCAGTGTTTTGTTTCCTTCATAAAGTCCCCCATCCTTTTGGGGAGTTTGCGATATATTTATGAAACAGACTTCACTACTTGGCCACCTGCGTAGGAAAAATCTCAACTACTATATATATGCATGCCTATGTGCCTTCCCCACGCTCACCCATATAGTTTCTTGTTATATCACACAAGGATCAATATAATAATTTTTAAAAGTGGAAAGCACGCAGAGAATTTAAATAATCAACTGAAAATCCACATGGCACCAGAGAAGGACGTTAGAAAATAATAATAGCAGCCAACATTCACTGAGTACTCTGTGAGCAGGCACTGCTGTGACTGCTTCACTGCATCTCTCACTTCATTCCTGCAACGTCCCATGAAGGCAGCAGGCACTGTTAGCAATTCTCAATGAAGAAGAGTGACAAGAAATCACCATCCTTAAATAAATGTTCCTTTGCCTTCCTCAAAGTCTTCCAAAACAGAAGAGAACTCATTTCATCTCTCTGCAAACAACCCATGCATAGCTTTCTTACAATTAGTTAATAATTGGCTAAAAGCCAAGAGACTCATTGCTTTTTAAAAATAAAAATAATAACAATAATAAGTCAATTTTTGGAGCACTTTATATGTGTCAGGTATTTTCCTTGAATTATGTTGTAATGTTTACAATAACTCAGAGGAGAAGATACTATAATTATTTTCATATGGAAGTGGGGGTAAGAGATTTGCATGTTTAAGAAATTTTCCAAAGTCCCACAACTATAAGTGGTGGAATCAGGACTTCAAAGCGAGAGGCAGTAAATACACAAGAAGCACTCTTCCAAATACAGTTTCTTGAAGGACTGGTCTCCTTCAGGGGATGAGGCTGAGTCAGTAGGTGTCATTGGCTTCCTCACTCTCTCCATGATGATGGCTTCCGTTTTGCTGGGTGGATGGAAGGCCAAGGGTGACTAGGAGAATCACTCTGGGTGAACAATCAAGGCAGAATTAAGGACACATCACTAGATCTTTCCATCTCCCACTCCAGAACCCCATCCCAACTGGATCTTCACTTTACCCTTCAAAGAAAAGCAGGTACTCCTGTATACATAATTACTTGTGCATTTGGATCATTTGTTTTCTACCATGGTTTTGGAGGGGTTCTTTTAGTCTCCAGGACTTCTATTTGTCCTTCAATACCCAGTTCAAATGACCTTCCCAAGTAATGGTTTAGTTCTTTATTCAACTGCCTTCTTCAACTGAGATCTTCCCGAAAGAAATAGGCAGAGGTTAAATCTTACCTGAGCAGGTAGCTGAATTTAGCAGGATGGTTATTAAGGTATAATAAGAATGATGAAATGCATAATGTCGATGCTTATTTAATAAAATGTACCCTGTACATGACATACTTATCATGTTATGTCTGATTAAATAGAACCATTGTCAAAAATACTGTGGGGTTCAAATTATATGTGCTAGCTATATAAAATGTACCTTACAAATCATTTTTAAATTCACATTTATAAAATAGTCATATAGAAATATAAATATATCCAAAGCTATACTGAATTTATACTTTACCCTAGAACAAGTTAGTTTGGACTATTTTGTTATGCACAGAGCTAAGAAATTATTTTCTTTTTCTTATATACACATAGCACTTACACAATATATGATAATATGACTATGTTCATGTGACTGTTTCTCCCTCAAAAGCAAGAATCAATTCAAATCTATTTTGCATTTTCAATGCCTAGCACAATCTCTGTGTATCCTTCCTTAATACACTGATGAAGCTCAAACTATTTTTATTATTTTGTTTTCTGCTCTTCTTTGTTTCTTCGCTTTTTTTCCTCAGAATTATGTGTCTCTTGGGTATCCATCACAATTACCGTTACAGAAAGCAACTTACTGGAATAAATAGAACTAAACAACATCAACAGACACAGAGTGAAAAAGTTCTTAATTTATTAATCAGTGAATATCAGAGTTTTGTTTTTTGAGTAACAAAAAAAGCATTATAAGATTTGCATGTGCTATACAAAAAATGTGTGATCCAAATTTCATGTCTGTGTCCTTTGCAGATTGTAACCATTTTCCAGTGAATTAATGCCATCTCCCCTTAAAAGCTTTCAAAGAACTAAATAATGCAAAAACAATTGCTTTGTCTCCTAGAGAATAATTATAAGTCACTCATTCCTCACAGGAAGAATATACCCACTTCCAGGTTAGTTGTATTAGTTTTCAGTGCTTTTCACATTTCTACAGAATAAAGACAGCGTTTCCCAGTAATGTTGCTTCACCAGCAATGAGAGCTAATCAATGAAAGCAGAAAAGTTTTACGTTCTTTGTATATAAATTTAGTTTCCAGAGTTTCCAAAACACTGGTGAGGAATCCCTTGAGGCACAAATAAAAATTTTCTTTCCGTGTGTTTCTGAACATTCATTTCTCACATGTCACTGTTTGGTGTACGTAATAAAACCAAGTGGAACAACTCAGCAAGGAACACCTCACACAGAGGGAAAGTTTTAAATAAAATAAAAAGTATAACTTCAGATCTAACTGATAATCATCCCCAAATTGGTCAGGCTGGTTATAGGCAGATGAAAGGCCATAAGGGAGTCATTTCACGCATCTGACCACACAATGTAAATAGAAGTTCCAGATGTGGAGAAAATGAGTCTAGTAACAAAGCAACACATCGAAAATATTAGACAAAATGATCTTTGGATTGTTTACAAAAACACTTACATTTCCTTATCCTGAGGAATAAGGACCGTGACCTTGAAGTCTCCCTAAGGCTACTTGGTTGTTGGTTACTTTTACCTTTCCTCATCTACAAGTTCTGGAAAGAGCAAGGCCAGCCCTCATCTTCTCTTCTCAAACACGGTAGCTTCTTCTCAGACTTGACTCTGCCCACTGCCTGGTAGGCTGCCGTCCATGGGGTCGCGAAGAGTCGGACACCACTGAGTGACTTCATTTTCACTTTTCACTTTCATGCATTGGAGAAGGAAATGGTGACCCACTCCAGTATTCTTGCCTGGAGAATCCCAGGGACGGCGGAGCCTGATGGGCTGCCATCTCTGGGGTCGCACAGAATCGGACACGACTGAAATGACTTAGCAGCAGCAGCAGCACCTCGACCACGTCTATCCATTGTCAAGCCCATCTTGAAGCTCTGTGTTTGCTTGAGTCGCATTACACTGTACATGCCTACCTCTCCAGCCAATGCCTTTCATCAGCTTAAGCTCCTTTGCTCAACTCTGAAGTGTTAGTTGCTCAGTTGTGCCAGACTCTTTGCAATCCCATGGACTGCAGCCCAGCTGGCTCCTTTGTCCATGGGATTTTCCAGGCAAGGATGCTGGAGTGGGTTGCCATTTCCTTCTTCAGGGGATCTTCCTAACCCAGGGATTGAACCTGGGTCTCCTGCACTGCTGGCAGATTCTTTACCGACTGAGCTACGAGGGAAGCCCTTGCTCAAATCTAGACATAGGGAATCCCCAAATCATTCTTGGCCATCATCCCTTTTCCCCTCCCATGGATTTCTCAGGAATCTCATTTTCCCTTGTGCCGTCAACTCTCTTCTTTATGGGGACAACATGCAAAGTTGTGCTTTCCAGCTCTGACATCTACTCTAGCTCCAGACTCCAATTCCAATCTGTCCTGGATATATCCATGTGTATGTCCCACCAATCTTTAAAATTCGAAGTGTACAAAACTGAACACTTGTCTCTGCACTCCTGCGCTGCCTTCTGCAGGCTTCTCAAGCGCAGAATCATCTAAATGCTTGAACTCCATACCTTGCAGCCTTGCTACCCCCCTGCCTTTTTCCTTCCACCCAAACCAATCTTGTCTACTTTCTTTATATCTCTCATATCTAACCCCTATTTTGCTTCACAAACTGCCCTGATTCATGACCATTTGCCTTTGTTCTGGAATTTTCCAATCCATCCATCACTCTGCTGCCAAAGTTATCTTCCTAAAACACCAGGTTCATCTGTCCTTTATCGTTGACTGCTGGCACTTGCACACAACATAAAGTCCCAAATACTAAGCCTGGTGCTCAAAGCTTCATTCTTTGCCTGCTTCCTGTTTTTCCAGCTTATCTTCTAGTATACCATAGACATACTCTATATCCAGCCATACAGAGTCCACTGATAACTTACCAAAAAAATGCATTATACTTTCCGGTCTCCAGGCTTTTGCCCAATGTTAGTTCTCTTTGCTTAGAATATATTTTATTTCAAAGTCTGCCTATAGGAGACTGGCCTCCCTTCAAAACCAGGCACTAAGAAGTCTCCTCAACCCCTACTGCTGCACCCCCATCCAACTGAATTATTCGTTCCCTACTTGCAATAGTCAGAAGCCCTTGGATTGTATGTACGTTGTTGTTGTTTAGTCACTAAGTCGTGTCCAACTCTTTCCAACCCCGTGGATGTAGCCTACCAGGTCCCTCTGTCCATGAGATTTCCCAGGCAAGAATACTAGAGTCAGTTGCCTTTTCCTCCTCCAGAGGATCTTCTTGACCCAGGGATCAAACCCATGTCTCCTCTATTAGCAGGTGGATTCTTTATGGCTGAGCCCCCAGGGAAGCCCCCTTGGATTGTAAGCAATAGAAATAAACCAACTCAATCTGGATTAAATGTATCGGATCATGTTGCTATAAGTTATGGCTGATTTCAGATAATTTTATCTAGAATCTCAGTGTGTCATCCTGCTATTTTTCTGTATAATTTGCTCAATTGTGCCATCAGGCTTTCCTTACTGTTAAAAAAAAATATTGCTGTGCATCTCCATACCACAGTGTACACAAAAAATTCTTTGCCAGGATCTCTTGAGAAAAAAAAAAATGAGAAAGACTCTTTGTCTTCAGCAAAAATCTTCTTGCATCTCATTTGCTCATCCCTATAGCAGTTACAAGGAGGCAGTATCTTAGTCCATTTGGATTTCTATAACATGACACCAAAGGCTGGGTAGCATTCCAACAACAGAAATTTGTTTCTTACAATTCTGGAGGCTAGAGGTCTGAGATACGGGTGAGGATCCTTTTTGGGGTTACAATTTTCTCACTGTATCCTAACAGGGCAGAAAATCCTGGGGAGTTCTGTGAGGTTTCATTTAAAAGAACACTAGATCTGCCTGGTGGCTCAGATGGTAAAGCGTCTGCCTAAAATGTGGGAGACCTGGGTTCAATCCCTGGGTTGGGAAGATCTCCTGGAGAAGGAAATGGCAACCCACTCTAGTACTCTTACCTGGAAAATCCCATGGATGGAGGAGCCTGGTAGGCTACAGTCTATGGGGTCCAAGGGTCAGACACGACTGAGCGACTTCACTTTCACTTTCAATCCCATTCATGAGGGCTCTACTCTCATGACCTAATCACCTATCAAAGGCTCCATCTACTCATACATCATCTTTGGGGGTTATGATTTCAAAATATTAATTTGGGGAGGGGGGACACAAACATTCAGACCAGGAAGGATGCCAATAGGGTGAAGTCAGTCATAGTCTGGTAGTGGTAGTGTGTTAGTCGCTCAGTCATGTCTAATTCTTTGCAACCCCAAGGACTGTAGCCCACCAAGCTCCTCTGTCCATGGAATTTTCCAGACAAGAATACTGGATTGGGTAACCATTCTCTTCTCCAGGGGATCTTCCCAATCCAGGAATCAAACCTGGGTTTCCTGCATTGCAGGCAGATTCTTTACCATCTGAGCCACCAGGGAAACTCATGCAATTAAGATTGGGGTCGATAACATCAAAACCACAACACTGAAATGTGGTAGGGACTATTTCTCAAAGAGAAATCTAAAGGTTTTTGTAGAAAGTAAGGGGATATAAATGTTAAGGAGACAACCAACTAAGGACAACTATATTCTGCATACTCCAATTATTATTTATAATAATATAATATTATTATATTTTCCATACTCCATTATTCTATATCTGTTGTAGCACATATGATACTCTGCTTTATATCATATTTATTGGGTCTGTATTTGTCTTCATTTAATTGTGAGTCTGAGGACAAGTTTAATGTAGTTTTCATAGCTATTTTCTCTAACCTTCCAATTAATTGAAGACAAGCTTTTTTAATCCTCCTCTGAAATATTCCACCATCTTCCAATGTTATCATCAAAATGCATCATAAATATAACTAATTAAAATTTATTAAATGAGGTCTTCTTGTGTACACTTTATATGTGTTAACTCCCTTAATCGTCACTAGTGTCTTACAAAGCAGGTACTATTATTATCTTCACTTCATGCATGTGGAAACTAAGACTCAGAGAGGTTAAGTAACTTGCCCATTGCCGCATAATTTGCGTGTGGTGAAGCCAGGATATGAACCATGGCAGGATGAAGCTGTACTCCAAAGCAGATTCATGGGCTGGTCCAGTGGTTAAGAATCTACTCTGCAGTGCAGTAGACTTGAGTTCAATCACTATTTGGAAAACTGAGAACTAAGAACATGGAGAACTAAGCCATGGAGCAACTAAGTTCGAGCAGGCTCCAACTACCAAGGCTGCAAGCCACAGCTCGAGAGCCCATGCACTGCAGTGGAAGACTACACATGACGCAACTCAGACCTGATGCAGCCAAATAAATAAATAAATATTTCTTCAAAAGTTAATAAAGCAGATTTGTGCTAGTTCATCTCTCAGTAAAATACACCTCTTGATAAAACAGTCACTAAAAAGCTACTTCTTGTCTTTCAACCCTCCCATTCCAAGCATCACTCAACATTGCCAATTCTTCTTTCCTATCAGTTCTTTCAAATCTACTCTTATATGGAGCTGACCATCGTCATATCTTGCCTCAACTTTGAGAATAATATATTTGAAAATCAATCTCGTATGTTGACCCCAAACTATCCTCCTAGTTTCTACATTCTTCTTTCTGACTTGATCTCCAATATCAAATAGCTAATGTTTTTCTCATTATCATGTAGCATGTAGTATGCTACACGCTACCTCATAATCATGTAGGCAGCATGCTATCTCATAATCATGTAGCGTGAGGAACTGATGTCGGGTTATATTTGGAGCTACTTCTGACAATAATTCTTATGAGACCGCCTGTCAACTAACTCTTTGATGCTGTCCCTCCCATGAAATGGAACTCAGAATTATAGGGGCCCTTATTAGATTAAACTTAACTCAGTCTCCTGTCTTCAGTCCACAGCCATTAGCCACTAAAGACGGGTCTTGATTAGTTCCCTCTTGAAGAAGTATGGAAAAGACTCTCTATAACCACACTCAGCAGCACAGAACCTTTTCTATCGTGCAACAGTGACAGAGGCTTCCCAAGATGTCAACACCATAAGGTCTCACCTCACACTGTGTACCCAGAAACCCACTTTAGTACCAGAGGTCTGCTCCTTGAGTACAGATGGCAGACTTCTGGGTAATCCCTATTCATTCAGCAAATTATTCATTTCCTTTTTCATAGCAAGGGAATTATGACATATATATGCAAATACCAGGATTTTAGACTTTTTAAAAGTAATTGAACTACATATACAGTTCATGTTTTTTATTGTATAGTTTTATTATATTGCATAGCTTTATTGTATAGTTTTTACTTTACTTTTGTTTTTAAATTAAATTGTTTAAATTATAGTTTTATTTATTAGAAAATTTATTTATTAACAACAAAACAGTGGTTCTCAATCCTGACTACACATTAGAATATTCTGGGTCTGGGGAGCTTTGAAAAACTACCAGTACCTAGAATCATCTTACATCAGTTCAGTCAGAATCTCTGGGAATAAAACCTGACCAACCGATATTTTGTGTGTTTTAATGTGATTCTAATATGTAACCAGAGTGGAGAAACATCATGTTAAACTCTTGTTCATGAGAACAGAAAAGATCCCCAAAACTTTGAAATTAACACATTATAGCTCCAGGACTACTTCATGCACTGGGTACTACAGTCATAGTGAGCTTTCCAAAGAGTATAAAAATTTGTGAGAAATTTTAAAAGTATAACTCATAAGAATGAAATTATTCTTAGCAAACTCAAAATTATTCAGACTTTTAAATATTTTTCAACCAAAAAAATCTAATATGAGATGGCAGTACCTTTGAATGTATTTGCCATGATTCTAGGTGCATCTTCCAAAAGTAAGAGCATTTACAACATAAAGAGACCTTAAATCCTCCTTTGAAATAGAGTATTTCAAATTAGAATTCAGTATTTAGAGCTTGAAATGTTCTTATCTACTGCTGAAGAAAATATCAAGGAAGTAAAAGAGTCTGAAGTCAACAGTATGGTAACAACCATTCATTTTGATACAAAGAATTATAGCCTTAAACAGAAGATAAGATTTTTATGTTTATTGAGGCAATTCTTCCATTCTTTCTGAGTTATGTTTTTTGATAAATGGTATTTTGAGAGAAAGAACTGCTTGGGGGAGGTTGTAAAGGAGGAAGACACTAAAATGGAGTTTCAAGAAAGATGAATTATCTAAATCACTTTCTCTGATCTAGAAACACTGTTGAACACAATGCAGTTTGTGATCTCATTTTTCACTCTTCTTTAACTCCTAAAATCAAAAGCTAGATTCCAATGAACTGGAGTAATATGGAGCACTAGCTCTGATAACCAGTTACAAGAATTCTTCAGGGTCTAAAATGAGGACCCTGGACTACAAATATCTCTAAAATTCTTCAGGAGCTTTCAGTTCAGTTCACTCACTCAGTTGTGTCTGACTCTTTGCGACCCCATGGACTGCAGCACGCCAGGCTTCCCTGTCCATCACCAACTCCTGAGCTTGCTCAAACTCATGTCCATCAAGTCAGTGATGTCACCCTATCATCTCATTCTCTGTCATCCCCTTCTCCTCCCACCTTCAATCTTTCCCAGCATCAGTGTCTTTTCCAATGAGTCAGCTCTTCACATCAGGTGGGCAAAGTATTGGAGTTTCAGCTTCAGCATCAATCCTTCCAATGAATATTCAGGACTGATCTCCTTTAGGATGGACTGGTTGGATCTCCTTCCAGTCCAGGGGATTCTCAAGAGTCTTCTCCAACACCACAGTTCAAATGCATCAATTCTTCGGTGCTCAACTTTCTTTATAGTCCAACTCTCACATCCATACATGACTACTGGAAAACCATAGCTTTAACTAGACGGACCTTTGTCAGCCAAGTAACGTCTCTGCTTTTTAATATGCTATCTAGGTTTGTCATAGCTTTTCTTCCAAGGAGCAAGCATCTTTTAATCATGGCTGCAGTCACCATCTGCAGTGATTTCAGAGCCCCCAAAAAATAAAGTCAGCCACTGTTTCCATTGTTTCCCAATCTATTTGTCATGAAGTGATGGGATCAAATGCCATGAGTTTAGGTTTTCGAATGTTGAGTTTTAAGCCAGCTTTTTCACTCACCTCTTTGACTTTCATCAAGAGGCTCTTTAGTTCCTCTTCCCTTTCTGCCATAAGGGTGGTGTTATCTCCATATCTGAGTTTATTGATAACTTTCCCTGCAATCTTGATTCCAGCTTGTGCTTTAGGAGAACAAAATTATTCTTAACAAACTGAAAAAGTTGGAAAATGTATGTATGTGTTTGCATACAGAAAACAGACTGAAAACTTGAATAACTTCTGAGTTTAACAGAGGTTATTCAACAAAAGATATGGAGAACTTAAATGATCTTCAAGAATCACAGAGTACTTTTTACTCATATATGCAGAAAAGAAAACTGATGAAGGACACATATGAAACTTAAAAATAATTACTCCTGAGAACGAGGATGGGAATAGTAGATAGAAGCAGTTACATGTATTACTCTATCCTCTTTTGTAATTTTTAATATTTTCATTGATAATTTAGAATCATAATTTAATTAATAATAAACACAACAAGTGTTGGGTTCTTAGAAAACTCTTAAAGGCAATCCTCATCCTCTGTAATTTGGGAGTGTCTTTGTTAACATCTCATTTGCCCAGGTGGATAAGTGGATGTGAACAGAAGTGCTTGCACTTCTCTCTCCTGCTTAGAGAGCATGGAGCAACTCTCCTGGAGTACTCCCTGCTTCCTCGTGGGTTTCATGGAGGTGCCAAAGCAGGAGCTTGATCTCAGAGAAGCCCTCACTTATCAATAATAATTTTTAAGAGCTCAAATGTATTAAGTACCTGCTATACAAAATGTTTCTTACACATTATCTCATTTTCTCTTCAAAACAATCCTATGAGACTCAGAAATTTTAGGTATCTTTGACAGCCCACACCATTGATGGAAGAGCCAGGATTTAAATCTCTATCTTTCTGGGCCTTCCTGGTGGCTCAGTGGTAAAGAATCTGCCTGCCAATGCAAGAGACATGAGTTTGATCCCTGGTCTGGGAAGATCCCACATGCTGTTAAGCAGCTAAGCCCATGCACCACAACTATTAAACCTGTGCTCTAGAGCCCGAGAACCACAACTACTAAAGCCCACACACCCTAGAGTCCATGCTCCGCAACAAGAGAAGCCACCGCAATGAGAAACCCATGCACTGCAGCTAGAGAGTAGCCCCTGCTGTTCACAGCTACCGAAAAGCCTGTGCAGCAACAAAGACCCAGTGCAGCCAAAAAAAACAAGTGAATAAATAAATAAAAAGTATAAATCTACATCTTTCTGGCTTCACAAACCAGTGTCCTAAAATGGAAAGAAATTAAAATTGTGAGACAATGAGGCAATTTGAACAATCCACCTAAGTTGTTAACATTTCTGTTACTATAACCCTCCTTAAAACTTTGTAGTTCTCCCTTCCTGACTCCAGAGTCAAAGTCCACAATCTTTGAGGCAAGTGTTTCTCTACCTTGGGCTTCTGCTGACATGGCTGGGGGACAACGGCCCCAAGTTTCTTAGAAACTCAACTGTTTGACTGAATAATCCTGAATACCTTCGGTCTTTCTGCTAAACTTGCTGCCTCCAGTGTTCAGTGATATTTTCCTTCTAGCCCTCACCAGCTGGCTTCTCAAATGTCATTATGCTTTTGCTAGCAACTTCAATATTATTTTTTACATATATAATTCCTCCCATACATACATATTGTAATAGTTAAAAATTTTTTTTGTTGAGAAGTTTCAAGATACTAGGTTTGGTCCATATTACTTTTTAAAAATTTTACATTGACTGATTGCAAGTTTTGATCCCTGTTCAATTCTTCAGCCTAGGTCCTTTCCTCATAATAAGCTCCTAAATAACGATCCTAATGACTGAAAAGGGGGAAATCCTTCAAAATACATCTCCCATAACTGTGAAGGGGGGAGACTCCTTAAAATACAATAGGTGATTTTTCATGAACATATATATAATATATATAATAATACCTTATGTGTAAAGGCTGCCATTGTTTCTTTTCATCAGTTTCCTATGGAGTAACATACTGTATTTAGTTTCAAAGGGCTTGTTCTAAAGATATTTTCCTCTTCCAGTTTCCCATATTTGTTTGAAGGGGAAGTACAATGATGTAGTGGAGGAGTGGGAGCTTTGGCGCCAGATGAACCAAGATTCTAATCTCAGCTCTGCTACGTGAGCAATTTTAACTGTGCTCAACCCCAGTTTTCTTTTTTAAATTTTATTCTGCTTTAAAAATGTTATTGTGGTAAGAACACTTAACATGAGCTCTATCCTCTTCATAATAGAATATAGTACTATTATGTACAGGCACAATGTTGTACAGCAGATCTCTAGAATTTATTCATCTTGCATAACTTAAACTTAATTCTGCCAAACACTTACAGAAGCATTAACACTAAACTTTTCCCCAAAAGATGTAGAGGAGGGAACATTTCCAAACTTATTTTGTGAAGTCAGCCTAACTCTGATACCAAAGTCAGACAAAAAGGGAAAAGAAAACTGAAGGACCGTATCCCTGATGAACACTGATGCACAAATCTTCAACAAAATACTAGGAAACTCAACTCAACAGCACATCAAAAGGATCATACACCAGAACCAAGTGGGATTTATCCCTCAGATGCATGGATGGCTCAATATATGAAAATCAATTAATGTGATACACCACATTAACAGAATGAAGGATGAAAATCACAAGCTCATCTCTTCAATATCCCTTGCTATGCTGCTAAGTCGCTTCAGTCGTGTCCAACTCCGTGTGACCCCATAGACGGCAGCCCACCAGGCTCCCCCATCCCTGGGATTCTCCAGGCAAGAACACTGGAGTGGGTTGCCATTTCCTTCTCCAAAGCATGAAAGTGAAAAGTGAAAGGGAAGTCGCTCAGTCGTGTCTGACTCTTAGTGACCCCATGGACTGCAGCCTACCAGGCTCCTCCGTCCATGGGATTTTCCAGGCAAGAGTACTGGAGTGGGGGTGCCACTCGGTTTTCACTAACAAGCTTTTCAAAATCCTGACAGCCTCTTCCAGCTGCCGCATTTGAAAGCCACTCCCCCATTTTTAAATGTTTGTTGTGGCAACACCTCACTTCCAGGTACCAAGAGCTATGCGAGTTTTCTGTTACTACCTAACCAATTATTCCAAAGCCCAATGGCTTCAAACAATAGGCATTTATTATTGCAGAGTTTTTGTGGTTCAGGAGCGTGGGAGCGATTTAGCGCAGTGTTCTAGTTTCAGGTCGCTCATTAGGTTACAGGCAAGATGTCTGCCTGGGATGCAGTCATGTGAAGGCTTGACTGGGGATAAAAAAACTCACATGATTACAGCGAAGGATTCAGATCCTCACTGAAAGCTGGGAGTCTCCACAGGGCTACTTGTGTCCTCAGACAAGGAGGTTGGCTTTCCTAGAGCAAGTGATCCAAGATAGCAAGGTGGAAGCCCCAGAGTCTACCATGACCTGGAACTGAAAGGCATACATGATCACGTCCACAATATTCTATTAAGCAGTTCAACCCGATTCACAGTCTGAGGCCATTAATACCCAGGGATCAAATACAGGAGACAGGGGTCACTGGGGATCATTAAGGATTTGGCTATAATTTCTCTTATTAGTGTTGCACCATTTTCAGCATTCAAATCTTGACCATATTTTAACAGATTTTCCCCAAAGCATTTCATATTCAATGATGCCATTTTAAGTTCTATCTTCCAATCAGTTTTTGCCATTATATAAAAATACAATTAATTTTTTGTATTGTCCTAGTAACCTGTGCCCTTGCTAGACTCACACAGAAGTTCTAAGTAGCTTTTTGGTAGATTCTCTGGGATTTTCTTTTTCCGTGTAGGTAATATTTCTGTGAGTAAAAACGATTTTGTGTTTTCCTTTTTAATCTGTATGCTTTTAATTTGTTGGCTTCTTATATAGGCTAGAATCTCCAATATACTGTCAAATAGAAGTGATGAGGGTGGACATCCTTGCCTCAAGTCCATGCTTGAGAAGAAAGCAAGCAGTCCCTCACCATTACTATGAAATTGTAAGTTTTGCATAGATTCCTTTCATCAAGCTGAAGAAGCTCTAGTCCTAATTTATTAGAAGTTATTATGAATGCTGAATGCTGTCAAATGCTTTTTCTGAATCTGTTGAGACAATCCTATGGTTATTCCGGTAAATCGCATTTATGGATTTTTTTGAATGTTGAACCAAACTTGCATTCCTTGGATAAAAATGCAATTCCTTGCATTCACTTGAACATGATGTGTTACCTTTTCCATATTTTGCTAGATTTGGTTTGATAATAAGGATGTTTTAAAATCCATTTTTAGGAGGGATATTTGTCTATAGTTTACTTTGCTTGTAATGACAGTTTCTGAGTGTTTTTTGTTTTTTTAATCATGGTAATGGTAGCTTCATAAAATTAGTTGAAAAGTGTTCCCTTCTCTTCTATTTTTCTGGACCATATATATTTACAGGTGAAATGATACCATTATCTTGGATTTGCTTAAAAGTAATTTGGAAGGAAGGAAGGGATGAATGTGAATATGGATAAAGTGAGATAGGCCAGGAGTTGATAATTACTGAAGCTTAGCAATGGGTATGTAAGTATTTATTAAACTTTGCTCCTCTGTATATGTTTGAAATTCTCAATAATAAAATATTTTCTCTTAGAAATAAATGTGCCCTTTCCACAGCTCTCCCCTACTTTCCAATGAGTATACTAGACAAAATGGTGCCCCACAGTTTCAGCAAAGAGTGAAGCAGAAGCTCAGACACTGAGAGTTCCCAAGTCCTTTTAAAGACTGCACTGATCATGAACACCCAAATGTGCACTAAGAGGAGAGTAGGATAAAATTACAGCTTCAGTTTAGATGTAGGATTTAAAAGTCTTAATTTCTTGGCTGTTTCTCCCATTTAGCTTTGAAAAATTCTATCCTGTAATGCAACGGTTTCAAAATCTAATGTACACGAGAATCACCTGGAGGGCTTCTTAAAACACAGATTGTTTAAGGCAGTGAAACTATTCTATGTGATACTGTCATGGTGGATCCATGTCATACATTTGTCAAAAACCGTGGAATGTACAGCACCAAGAATGAGACTAATATAAACGAGGGACCTTGGGTGATAATGATGTGTCAATGCAGTTTCATTGACTATAACACATGTACCACCCTGGTGGGGGCTTTTGATAGCAGAGTAGGCTGGATAGACAGGGATATATAACAATTCTCTGTACTTTCTGCCCAATTTTGTGGTGAACCTTAAAGTATAATTAAAAACCAACAACAAAAACACAGGTTGTTAGACTCTATCCTCAGAACTTTTCATGCAATAGATGTGGGGGAGAGTCCCCAAATCTACATTTCTAACAAGTTCCTGGGTGATAATGATGATGTTGACCCAACAACCACAAGAGAACTTCTCCTTTAATATAAAACCTCAGATTTAAGAAATTCCAATTTTCTCACAGTTTAAACCCGGAGTCCAATCCAAGTAGAATTTTAGATCACAAGCCTCAATGACTCTAAATTTTGTTTGTTCCATTTTGGCAAACTTTCAATATTAACCATGTACCAGGTCTTCTGCTAGCCTCTGGAAATACAAGGATACATATTAATGCATTGTCCCTGCCATTGAAATTTTATAGTCCAGTATCCTGGAATGTGAAGTCAAGTGGGCCTTAGAAAGCATCACTATGAACAAAGCTAGTGGAGGTGATGGAGTTCCGGTTGAGCTGTTTCAAATTTTGAAAGATGATGCTGTGAAAGTGCTGCACTCAATATGCCAGCAAATTTGGAAAACTCAGCAGTGGCCACAGAACTGGGAAAGGTCAGTTTTCATTCCAATCCCAAAGAAAGGCAATGGCAAAGAATGCTCAAACTACTGTACAACTGCACTCATCTCACACGGTACTAAAGTAATGCTCAAAATTCTCCAAGCCAGGCTTCAGCAATACATGAACCGTGAACTCCCAGATGTTCAAGCTGGTTTTAGAAAAGGCAGAGGAACCAGAGATCAAATTGCCAACATCCACTGGATCATCGAAAAAGCCAGAGGGTTCCAGAAAAACATCTATTTCTGCTTTGTTGACTATGCCAAAGACTGTGTGGATCACAATAAACTGTGGAAAATTCTGAAAGAGATGGGAATACAAGACCACCTGACCTGCCTCTTGAGAAATCTGTATGTGATCAGGAAGCAACAGTTAGAACCGGACATGGAACAACAGACTGGTTCCGAATAGGAAAAGGAGTCCGTCAAGGCTGTATATTGTCACCCTGCTTATTTAACTTCTATGCAGAGTACATCATGAGAAACGCTGGGCTGGAGGAAGCACAAGACGGAATCAAGACTGCCAGGAGAAATATCAATAACCTCAGATATGCAGATGACACCACCCTTATGGCAGAAAGTGAAGAGGAACTAAAGAGCCTCTTGATGAAGGTGAAAGAGGAGAGTGAAAAAGTTGGCTTAAAGCTCAACATTCAGAAAATGAAGATCATGTCATCTGGTCCCATCACTTAATGGGAAATAGATGGGAAACAGTGTCAAACTTTATTTTGGGGGCTCCAAAATCACTGCAGATGGTGACTGCAGCCATGAAATTAAAAGACGCTTACTCCTTGGAAGGAAAGTTATGACCAACCTAAATAGCATATTCAAAAGCAGAGACATTACTTTGCCAACAAAGGTCCGTCTAGTCAAGGCTATGGTTTTTCCAGTGGTCATGTATGGATGTGAGAGTTAGACTGTGAAGAAAGCTGAGTGCCGAAGAACTGATGCTTTTGAACTGTGGTGCTGAGAAAACTCTTGAGAGTCCCTTGGACTGCAAGGAGATCCAACCAGTTCATTCTAAAGGAGACCAGTCCTGGGTGTTCATTGGAAGGACTGATGCTGAAGCTGAAACTCCAATACTTTGGCCATATCATGCGAAGTGTTGACTCATTGGAAAAGACTGATGTTGGGAGGGATTGGGGGCAGGAGGAGAAGGGGACGACAGAGGATGAGATGGCTGGATGGTATCACCGACTCAATGGACATGAGTTTGGGTAAACTCCAGGAGTTGGTGATGAACAGGGAAGCCTGGCATGCTGTGATTCATGGGGTCGCAAAGAATCAGACACATCTGTGTGACTGAACTGACTGATCCTTATCTTTAATCCTGTTTATAAATTTTATAGACTATTTTGTTCAATTGTTACCTAAGCTTTTCATTTATAATAGATTGTTTTTAAATTTGTCTTAGTAAATTAAATTAAGAATTAAGTTCAACTGGTAATATAAAATATTACAGTGTTTTTTTTCTATATCTTGGTTTCAGAGTCTAAGTCTTCCCAAGCTGCTTCCAGAAGAAACCTTAGAAATCATCTCATTCATTCACCACCTCCATTTCACAGCTGAATAAACAGAAAGTCCAGAAAAATGTGGCAACTTTCTCAAGGTCACTAAGCTAGTAAGTGACAGAACTAGAAAATCCAAGGCATTGGACTCCAAACATGGTGACCTTCCCAAGACATCTAGCCTCATGATTTAAATTCCAACATTAAGGAAAATTATAGATTCCTATATTTAGGAAATATTTCACACATTTCAGTGGAATTTCATGATTACATTAAATTATTGACAGTCTTTGTGAATTAAAGGAGAAAAGGTGGACAGAAAAAGATGAAAGACTGGAGTAGTGATGCTGGCATCACAAAGTGTGCTGTTTACTGTGACTTTCTTAGAACATTCACTCTTCTCAATAACCCCACAAGATAGGTACAATTATTATACCCATTTTACAGATGAGGAAACTGAAGCACAAAGAACAGTAATTTGTCCAAAGAGACATGGCTTTTGTGCTTGTTGGTGAAACATGTCTGACTCTGTGACCCCATAGATTATAGCCCACCAGGCTCCTCTGTCCATGGGATTTCCCAGGCAAAAGTACTGGAGTGAGATGCCATTTCCTTCTCTAGGGAGTTTTACATTCCATCTAATGGCCTTGACTATAATGAATCCCCAGCTATAATTAAATTCTGCTAGGAGGAAAATTTAAATAATATTTAATCATTGTGTAAAGTTGCATAGCTCTTCAAAGCCCCAGATCCTTTCTGGATAGCTTAACAAATCTCAGTGAGATAGTTGAAAACAAGGAAATTTGAAACTCTTTCATCTATGCTTGTTAGAAACCAATTTAAAAGCCCTATTCTTCTGAACAGGTCAAATATTAAATCAAAATATTCTTTGAGTAATTGGAATTCATAAATGGGTTAATAGGCTTCATTGGAGTAGAGCAACAGGTACACACACAGACACAGACACGTACACACACACACACCCTCATTCGATCTCACTTATAAACAAACATTACCTTATACCCTTGGGAATTATTTTTAGCTATCTTTAGCCAAACTGGTTTCACTTGGCAAACTATAACCACTACAGGTGGCACCTATTCTCTGTGAAGTGTTTCCCTTTCCCAGAACTGAGACATTGGCACCGCACACCTTCTTACCCTTTTCGACATCTGTTTCTGCTTATGTGCCAGCTGAGTCCACCTGACCCATGAAAGGAAACAAAACAAAGGTTCATGGTCATTGTCTACTGAAATGTCGTGTTTTGGTCCAACCAGACCTTGGAAACACAGATTGGGATATGAGATGCCAAGCACTGGGCCACCTTAGGAAGGGGCAGAGGAAAAAATATTTCCCTTACCCATCAGATGGTGTTGGATTAAAAAAATTAGGCAGGACTCTAGAGAAATCAATTTATAAACAGACTAAGTATTCACTACCATTTTCAACGCATTGCATCTTGCTTCAGAGGTGCTACAAGGGACCTAGAGAGGACCAAGCTTGCTTTGAAGGGGTTTATTAATAAATCTGTAAGGTTAAGTACATGAGCATGTCAAATTTACAAGACAAGCAGCAAATACCACAGGCATTTCTTGGAACAAAACTTGAGAGTTGGAAAGGATAGGAAAACCTCAGTGATGGTAAGACTTGAAGAAGAAAAACATAATTTATTTTGTGACAAGTGAAATCACTTTCTTCTAAATAGTTTACCAGGATAAAAATTACCAAGTCACATCTCTCCTAAGAGCTGAACTAGATGACACCCAAGAAAATCCTTGTCCCTGTTTCATAAATATACTTTTCTGTTTCTCTTCTTTTCCTATAGTCAGCTGCAATTATCTGTAGCAGTTGAGGATAGAGACCAAAGAGGATAAATCTAGGGACATGTCAAACCATTTATTTTTGCCTTCAGGCTCTCTTTCTAATTTTCAAAACTTTACTTTTGAAAACTTTGGTAATGAGTACCAAAATGTAATGATTTGAAGACATATACACAAATCTGCAAAGTTGCCTATAACAAGGATATTCACTGCAATGTTAGATGATTAAAAGATTTTGAAAACAACCTTAATATCCATCAACAAGGAGGATTTTAACATATTGCAAATCAAAAAGCTAGAGCATTAATGTTTCATATGATCCCATTTAGTTAAGACAAAAAAAGGACACCTGTACCCCATGACTGCCCCTCATCCTCCAACCAATTCTAGGAGGCAATGTGAGACACTGTCAATGTGATAACTGTGACATCAGTAGCTGACTTTTGTTTTTATTTAGTATTTTCTGTGCTGGTGAAGTTTTTTTTAAAAAAATCTATCACAATTATACTTTCAAAATAGTTTAATTAATCTACATGTACATATATAATTTTGACATTTTTGTTTTTCAGATATTCTGCTTTGAAAATGAATGAGCTAGAGATATCCACTCAAAGTGAGGCAGAATATTAACAAAAGGATCCATAAAGATGAACCATCAGGCATGAAGAATGGTCACTACACACAGATTTTTTTTTAATTTCAGTGTATTGGTCATTCCCTCACAGAAAATTATATCTTCAAGTAAATCTGATGGATAGATGGATGAATATCTTGATTTTGGGGTGCTAATCAATAGTTCAAAGACTCATAAGCTTGAATCCTGTAGCTGAAAAAGCACATGCTTTTTCAGAAAAGAACTAACCATAAATTATGAGAAGCCAATGTAAGGGTTTAAGAAGTGGGAAGCATGTGGCTATGATGCTGTCTTAGTTGATGACATTCTGTGACAGCTGCCAGCCTTGAGCAAGATTGAAGACTCCTGGACATCCAAGTGGCCTTTCTCCTCCTTCGCCTGCTGGAACTCCAAACAGGGCAGCTGGATGGTCATGAACTTTGTGCGTGAGATCAGGAGGTAAGTGGGAGAGGCTCAGCCCGTTCTGCTGATGCACCAGTTCAGAGAAAGTTAGATGACGCAGCCCTTTGCTTTCCTCTTGGCGTGAATAAAATCAGGAAAAGTGGTTTAGATTCAGTACTTTCTCTGCTCTCCTCAGGGTCCACATGTTTCCTGACCCTTGCCCCCTTTTTCTGTCCAGGGGCAGTCACCTGCACATGGGATTAGCTGACAATGACATCCTATTCATCTCTATGTTCTAGACCGATCATTCTGCTCCATCAGGTTGCCCATGTCCTCTGCAGAATAATTCACTTCAAATCCAGCCATCACCTGACCACACCATCACCTGACCACATCATCACCTAACCACACCATCACCTAACAGTATCACTAAGCTGGGATTTTTTGGTTTAGGAGGAACAAAACTTTTTGAAGGAGGTCTCTATAAAACTAACTAATTTACATAGTTAAACATAACCCTCAGGAAATTAATTGGAGATCCTTAATTTTTAAGGAGAGTATAATGGCCAAACCTTTGAAACTGGTAATAAAACATCACTCAACACTGGCTGTTCAGTTCTTTCTTTCCTTCTAGGGAAATTCATGGGATTCTCCAGGCAAGAATACTAGGAAACTTTCTCTAAGCCTTCTTTACTTCCTTTGAACCCTTTATTCCAACCTTATGGGGGGAAAAACGCCATCAGATAGACTGCCTCATCTCCCATTATTTACCATGTCAACCTACATACATCTGTTCCTGTCTTATTTTTGTTTCTTTTGACCCCCAAATCATCTCTTCTTCTATGCTTTGTCACCCATCCTCTGCCACTTTCTTAGGACCCTAATACTAACAATTTGTTGTTCAGTAGCTCAGTTGTGTCTGACTCTTTCAACCCCATGGACTGCAGCACGCCAGGCTTCCCTGTCCTTCACTATCTCCTGGAGTTTGCTCAAATATGTCCACTGAGTCAATGATGCCATCCAACCATCTCATCCTCTGTTACCTTCTCTCTCCTCTTGTCCTCAATCATGCCCAGCCTCAGGGTCTTTTCCAGTGAGTCAGTTTTTCACAACAGGTGGCCAAAGTATTGGAGCTTCAACCTCAGCATCAGTCCTTCCAATGAATATTCAGGGTTGATTTCCTTTAGGATAGACTGGTTTGATCTCCTTACTGTCCAAGAGACTCTCCAGCACCACAGTTCAAAAGCATCAATTCTACAGTACTTCAGCACTCTAGTACTTCAGTACTAGAGAAGCTAAAAAACACAGGCCTCTGTGTGCTTCTTTATGGTTCAACTCTCACATCCATACATGACTACTGGAAAAACCATAGCTTTGACTATACAGACCTTTGTCGGTAAAGGTCTCTTTGTCTCTGCTTTTTAATATGCTGTCTATGTTTGTCATAGTTTTCCTTCCAAGGAGCAAGCATGTTTTAATTTCATTAAAATGCAGTCACCATTCACAGTGATTTTGGAGCCCAAGAAAATAAACTCTTTCACCGTTTCCATTGTTTCCTCATCTATTTGCCATGAAGTGATGGGACCGGATGCCATGATCTTAGGTTTTTAAATGTTGAATTTTAAACCCGCTTTTTCACTCTCCTCTTTCACCTTCATCAAGAGGCTCTTTACTCCCTGTTCACTTTCTGCCATAAGGGTGGTGTCATCTGCATATATGAGGTTATTGATAATTCTCTCGGCAATCTTGATTCCAGCTTGGGCTTCATCCAGCCCAGCATTTCGCATGATATACTCTGCATAGAAGTTAAATAAGCAGGGTGACGATATACAGCCTTGACGTATTCCTTTCCCAATTTGGAACTGGTCCATTGTTCCATGTCCAGTGCTAACTGTTGCTTCTTGACCTGCATACAGATTTCTCAGGAGGCAAGTAAGGTGGTCTGGTATCCCCATCTCTTGAAGAATTTTCCAGTTTGTTGTGATTCACACAGTCAAAGGCTTTAGCATAGTCAATGAAGCAGATGTTTTTCTGGGATTCCCTTGCTTTTTCTATGATCCAACAGATGTTGGCAGTTTGAGCTCTGATTCCTCTGCCTTTTCTAAACCCAGCTTGTACATCTGGAAGTTCTCGATTCACATAACTGCCGAAGACTAGCTTGAAGGATTTTGAGAATTACCTTGATCTTACCCCTTCAGATGTTTCAGTGTCCACTCTGTTGCATTTAATACTTTCTGCCTGGACCCTGAGGTCACTGAAGTTTATGATGCTCATCTTAAATTAATAGTATGGTGTATATCCTTCATACTTTTACACTTACATAATATAAATAAATTTACTATATTTAAAGCTCTTAATATTGTTGTTCTACAAAATAAAAGGGATCATGGAGTTAAGATATTCTTTTTAGTAGCTGTATCATATTCTATGGGCTTCCCTGGTGGCTGACTGGTAAAGATACCACCTGCCAATGCACGAGATGCAGGCTCAATCCCTGTGTGGGGAAAATTCCCTGGAGAAGGAAATGCAACCCACTCCAGTATTCTTACCTGGGAAATTCCATGGACAGGAGGACCCTGGTGGGCTATAGTCGATGGGGTCACAAGAGTTAGACATGAATTAGCAACTGAACAATAACAATCATATTCTATTATGTGAATGTTCTAGAATTTATTCAGTTATTCCTTGATAGGCATTTGGGTTGTCTACAGCCTCTAGGTAAATAATTCTCCAATATATAACTTTGTCAGGAAATCCATACATCTGGCGCTTTTGTTTCTTTGGGCTCAGTTCATAGGTGCATACTGCTAGGTCAGAACTTATATCAATTTAAATTTTTAATGAGTACAGACATATTTTAACAACTCCTAGAAATTTCAGCAATTCTACTTACAATAATATATAAGGGTATCTTCCCTCCCCACTCCTCAGCTCTGGCCTATATTGGATGTTATCAATATTTTAAACTTTGACCAACTTAATGAGTTAAAAAAAAAAAAAAAGGAAAAAGGCCATTTCATTCTTATTTGCATGTCCTGAGTATTAGAGAAGTTAAAACAAAGGCCTCTGGCAAGATAATATATCAAAATGTTAATCAAAGCATTTTCCATGTTCTCTCACTGGTACCTTTGATCTGGACGGTTATTTTTCTATCACCCCACCCCCTACCACACTCAAAACTGAAACAAAGACTCCAAGATGCCTCAGGCCCAACTGCAGAACAGGAAGAGTTTAATGCCTGCTTTTCCTCTCCCAAAGGCTCTGGCATGAAGCTGGAAATTGGAGGCAGAAGATCCATCCTAAATGGGGGCAGAGAAAGAGATGGAAAAGATTCCAGAACACAAAGTAGAAAGGAGAAATATCTTTTGCTAAAAGGACCAGGAAACAGAGCAGCAGGAAATGACTGCCAGGTAGCTCTCAAGTGTTCGCTTTCTCACATCTTGCTCCCCCCGCTGCTGACAACCCTCCACCCAGCAGTCTTGGACTCTCTGAACAGAGAGAGGGTCAGGAGGAACTTTAACATCATGAGGGGTAATGGGGTGGAAGGGGGGTTGGTGGAGAAAAGAAGGTGGGGTGGGGCGGAAGACAAAGGAAAACCAAACAAAACAACTGAGATTTCCCTAAAAGCCTATTCGCACCATACACGTTGCCACTGTTACCTATTTATTGTTCATTTGCATTTTATCTTCTGTGAATTGCCAGTACATATCCTATTCAAGCTTTTTTTAAAAAATGTCATTTTATAAAAGTTCTTTGTATAGTACAGATACAAATGCTTTTTCTGTCAAATGTATTGTAAATATATTTCCTCTTCAGTAAACACTGGACTTTTAATTTTACTTTTGATACCCTGTCAACAGAAAATTTTGGTTTTGTTTTTAATATTGTCAAATGAATGTTTTTCTTTATTTATTTCTGGAATTTCTATCTTGCTTACAAAAGTCTCTCTAATAGAGACTAATTGTTCCTCTGGATTATCTTTTTACAGTGTAATGATGTTACAAAGATGCTCTTTTATACAGTTAGACTTTTAATCCATCTGGAATGTCAGTTTTCATATTATAGCATAAACCAGGTAATGATCTGATTTTATGGCCTGGGTTCAAATCCTGACTCTACCATACTCTATTAGCTGTGTGACTTTGGACCAGTTACTAAACACCTCTATGTTTCTTTTTTTTTTAATTCAAGTAGGGATAAAAAAGTCTCTACCTCAAAAGCTTGTATTGAGGACTGAGTTAATACATGAAAATATTATAGACTAGTATCTGGCACATAGTAAGTGCTCACTAAACACTAGCTGTTAACTGATTCAGTTGAAAAATCCTGCCAACATCTACTAAACAATTTTTTTCAATCAAAAATGCCCATTTTAGCAATATGAAGTAAACATATATACTTGGGTCTGTTCCAGATTCTCTGTGTTCCATCAATTATATATGAATTATATATGAATACTATATTGTTTCATTATTACCTTTACAGCAAATTTTTTAATTTGGTGGTGCAAGTCCCTCTCCCTAAACTTCTTTTTCAAAACTTTCTCAGTGATTTTCCATAGTATTTATCTATATAAACTTTAAAACAATATTATCCTCTAATAGGCATCTATGAAAATTTAAACATTTTAAAAATAATTTTGGACAGAACAGAACTAAGATACCAGCTTCACCCTGTCTGAAAAAGAACTAGTACGAAACTAGTACGAAACTATTACCAAGAGTGGAGATCAAGTCTATCTACTTCTACTTGAAGGCACCCACAACTTTTGGCATGGAATGCAAACTCCAGAAATTGTTGGGAAAGAAGAACTATCCCATTCATTCAAACAAATTTCGTTATTTTGCTATGCATCGCTACATTATGGAAATCCAAAAATTTACACCCACAGGAGGACACACAGGCAAATCAAGTCATTTAGAGACAACTGTCACACCAAATTATCCTTAATCTGGAGAAATGCTAGCTTCTCCCAACACCCTACCCATGGGGCACAACACAAGGCTTCTTATGTGTTTACTTTAAACTTTGTTTGGCATTCATGCTTTCTAGGATAAAATAGTTTATCTGGATTTGCAAAATCATTTCCTGTCGTTCCAAGATCAAGCACCATCTTGACTGTAAACATGTACTCTTCTGTCTGCCCGAGCAACTTAGAGGGCACCAATTCAGGTTTCCCTTCCAATCGTGACCAGGAAGAGGCCCAATAAATATTTCAAACATGAAAGGATTGTTATAACAAAGGGGTCTTAAAATCCTCCTGGGTTATCTGAACAGCTTTCCGTTTCATTTTGTTTTCACCTCTACCCCACTGAAATTGGAAGAGATTTTTTTTCCCCCCTCAGGATGAAACAAAAGTTTATGTATAGAAAGGTTGAGATTAGAAAATAAAATGAACAACAAAGGCAACAAAAGTAAAAGTATAGATATGAAGGTGGAGAGAAAGCTATGTGAAGACGATGATCTGATCACAGGCCAGCCTTGGTAATTCCCAATCAGGATGTACCTCCTGATAGCAAACAATTCCTGCCTCAATGACAACTCCATGTATTTGTGTCATAAACACAATCCCATCAAAGCAAGTATTACATATACCTTACTGTCACATGGCAGATACTGCCTGGCTTCCAAGATAAGCTTTATGGAGAGTGAAGAGGAAGGGACAAGAGAAACAGGTGAGAAGCCTAGGGAAAACACTTCCCTTAATCCTTTGATGTTACCAAAGTGATCAATGATGAAAGAAGCATCACTCTTACTCCTCCCCGCCACTTCCTTAGACTGAAACCAGAGGCCAAATATCATCCAACATGGTTCTCCCTTTAAGGAGATGACTTTCTAAGATCATCAAACCAAAACCCAAAGCAAAGGACAGTGGATGTGTTATCTGGGTAAGGTTGCAAGGCGTTTCTCCAGCTTTATTTCTTCAAAGTTGCTCATAATGAGTGCCATTCTGAACCAAAAGACTTTATTTTCTTAATCTTCTCTAGATTAAAAAGGGGAAATGATAACCACCTTGGTATTGTTACAGAAGCCTGACAGCCCAAGGTAATTGATGAGAGGTTTAACTTTACAAAAAGTATACATTGACAATGGAGTATTTAGCGCAATTAGAGATAACAATATCTGGCCCAATAGAAACAAATCACAGTATAACAAAAGCATCTGGATAATTAAATGAGTTGAAGATATATATATTGGTTGTTGTTATTATTTAGTTGCTCAGTCATGTCTGACTGCTTTACAGCCCCATGGACTATAGCTCACCAAGCTCCTCTGTCCATGGGATCCTCCAGGCAAGAATACTGGAGTGGATTGCCATTTCCTTCTCCAGGGGATCTTCCCAACCCGGGGATAGAATCCGAGTCTCTTTTGTCTCCTGCATTGGCAGGTGTCTTCTTTACCAGTAGCACCATCTGGGAAGCCCAGAGATATATATATTCAGTTCAGTTCAGTTGCTCAGTCCTGTCCAACTCTTTGCGACCCCATGGACTACAGCACGCCAGGCTTCTCCATCCATCATCAACTCCTGGAACCTACTCAAATGTGTCCATGATGATGTCCATGGACGGTGGACATCATGTCCACTGCATCGGTCATGCCATCCAACCATCTCATCCTCTGTCGTCCCCTTCTTCTCCCGTCTTCAATCTTTCCCAGCATCAGGGTCTTTTCTGATGAGTCAGTTCTTCGCATCAAGTGGCCAAAGTATTGGAGTTTCAGCTTCAGCATCAGTCTTTCCAATGAATATTCAGGATTGATCTCATTTAGGATGGACTGTTGGATATCCTTGCAGTCCAAGGGATTCTCCAGAGTCTTCTCCAGCACCACAGTTCAAAAGCATCAATTCTTCGGTGCTCAGCTTTCTTCACAGTCCAACTCTCACATCCATATATGACTACTGGAAAAAACCATAACTTTGACTAGACAGACCTTTGCTGGTAAAGTAATGTCTCTGCTTTTTAATATGCTGTCTAGGTTGGTCATAGCTTTTCTTCCAAGGGGCAAGCATCTTTTAATTTCATGGCTGCAGTCACCATCTGCAGTGATTTTGGAGCCCAAGAAAATAAAGTTTCTCACTTTTTCCACTGTTCCCCCATCTATTTGTCATGAAGTGATGGGACCAGATGCCATGATCTTAGAAAAAATGGAGTAGCCCTCATAGTCAACAAAAGAGTCTGAAATGCAGTTCTTGGGTGCAATCTCAAAAAGACAGAATAATCTCTGTTTGTTTCCAAGGTAGACCATTCAATATCACAGTAATGCAAGTCTGTGTCCCAAACAGTAATGCTGAAGAAGCTGAAGTTGAATAGTTCTACGAAGACCTACAAGACCTTCTAGAACTAACACTCAAAAAAGATGTCCTTTTCATTATAAGGGACTGGAATGCAAAAGTAGGAAGTCAAGAGCTACCTGGAGTGACAGGCAAATCTGACCTTGGAATACAAAACAAAGCAGGTCAAAGGCTAACAGAGTTTTGCCAAGAGAACACCCTGGTCATAGCAAACACCCTCTTCCAACAACACAAGAGAAGACTCTGACTCTACACATGGACATCACCAGATAGTCAATACCAAAATCAGATTGATTATATTCTTTGCAGCCTAAGATGGAGAAGCTCTAAACAGTCAGCAAAAATAAGACTGGGAGCTGACTGTGGCTCGGATCATGAACTCCTTATTGCTAAATTCAGACTTAAGAAATGGATATATTACAAAATTATTTTAGGCTTAGCTCTGTGAAGGACACGGAGGGGAAGGGCATAAGAAAGACGTACACGATCTCTCTGCTCTAAGGACAGACCTTCCTGTTAGAATAATGCTTAGGCAATAAAATGAAGTAATACAAGGCAATATATGATTACACTTTTAAAACAATGCAGAAACAATACACACAATTAGACTTCCATCAGGGAGAAAATAGTTCTTTGGATTTAATCGCCATGAGATTATCATGTAGAACTCAAGCTACAGGCTCAGTCCTTTAAATTATAAATTATTCTAGTTAAAGTATACATCTTTATCTTAAAATACAACTTTGGGCTTTTTTCCTCCTCCAAACTGTTATTTAGTTGTTTGGAGAAGGTTTTCTTTTTCTCTCTCTCTAGAGTTTTCAAGTACATATTTAATATATTTAACTTTATTCAACTATTTGAAAATAATCTAACCTGAAATAACATCAATAATATTGTATTCTCCCCCTTGAACAAAGTCAGTTTGAGCTGAACTGTGAGGCCCCACATTAAACCATTTAATAATGTTTAATTCTAGTTCTAAATAAGGCTAAATTAGATATAGGAAATAACATGGAAACAAAGCCAATTATTCATCATTCTAACAGCCATTTTCTACAGAAAAAAATGGAAGGTCAACAAGCAATCATGGAGAAAATGAACTGAACCATTGAAGATGACGTGTTAGTAATATATACCCAACTGTCCCAAAAGTCACTGACGCAGTCATAAAAGAGGCTCATGTTATTCAGACCAGCTGTCCACACTGATCAAATCCTACAGACAGCTCCTTACAACAGGAGTCATTCAATAAATATTTATGAAATTGAGCTGAATATTCAACTCTCCACTTTAAGCAGTTATACCCTAAATCATGAGATGAATCAGACAGCACAGGGAGGAGTGCATTTGAAATTCACTTAATAATAGCTAAGGTTTATACAAACAATAGTTGATTGTTATGAACTTTCACTCAGAAATTGACTCACTTGCCCCTACAGAACCCTGTGAGGTGATTAAGAGGTCATTACCGCCTCACATTAATGAAGAAGAAACTTGAGTCTCAGGAAAGTTAAATGGCTGCTCACCTGAGGTCACCCCAATGTAAACGGGCTGGCTGTCACGGCCACCCATGCTTGCTGAGCTGCAAAAGCCGCCCTGCCTGTGCCTGTGTAACTCAATTCCTCAGGACACATACATGAAATGTTTCTAACTTTTCCAAATAACTGCCACCAACTGCTCTGCGGACAATTACCCCCACCTCCTTTTCCAACTATAAAGTATCTCCTTTAATCATATCTCAGTCCAGTTCCCTAACTTCTCACCCCCTTTCAGTTAATAAAGTCTCATTTCAGCTAGCTCCCTTCGTTCCTAGAACAGGAAGTTAAGGGTAAGCCAGGGCTTGGAGTTGAGGTGCAAAGGGCAGCACTGCCCATGCATGGCGAGGTGGCCATCACCTTTCGTGGGCCAGCAGGGTGGCAGGTTGCTAGGACCTTGTGGAGGCCTCGATGGGAAGTGCCAAGGGCAAGTTCTGCCAGGGGTACCCAGGCGAGTGTGCTAAAGCCTGGTCTGATCTCGGCAGAGAGCGCCACTGTGGGCCAGGAAACGCACCTCTCCCACATGGCTTTTGCGATGCCCAGGCAGCTGGCGGCCCAGGCTCAGAGGACTGGACTCTGTGGCCCTCGTCAGAGATGAAAACTCCTTCACTGGCCTAGTCTCCCAGCCACCCCATCACTCTGCTTCTCCTGGGGCTCTTGCTCGAGTTCCCAGCCAGGACAGATGTCAGTCTTGCCTACTTTCAGACATCCACAAAATTCAGATCAAAATCTTTTGAAGTCTGCGTTACTTCAGAACTCACTACTGATCTTTATCCCCTGAACACCAGCACTGCCAGGTAACCTCTGAGGGTAGAAAAGGAGCTCAGAAATGCCCCCAAGGTGACCATATGCTAGTGTGTGTGGACATGGACGTCAGATTAAAGTAGAAGTGTTTACCTTTCTGTATTTATTGTTTTAGCTTCGCATCTAGGCTTTATCATGTGCGTTGCACAAAACAGGCTCTCAACAAACTGTTTTTTTCAAAGCTATGTGACTCTTACCTAGATGAGTTTTGTAAAACCTGCTTTTAAAGAATTTGACATAATTGCCTTCATTTTTTATACTCTACATTTTTATCCTTTCACTGTGGATTTGAAGTGGCCTTTACAATAGTAAGTAAAACTTTGCAGCTCTTTAAGTTAAAAATAATTGTATCAGGTGTTATTAAAGTTAGCATAGTGTAAACCACAAGTTCCAGGATATGTATACAGTCTTACTCAAATGACAGTTATGAGCTGTTAAAACTTCATTGTAATCACAGTATCGTAAACTTTCATTCCCACAGCCCTTACTGTGTGTCAGACTCTATTCTAAATGTTTCAGCAATGCTAACCCAGTTTTAAGTGTCAAATCATGTAATCCTCAGAAGCTGTGGAGATAAACAACCTTATATCTCCATTTTACAGATGAGAAAACTGAGGCTAAAGGTTCGTGGCTAGAAAGAGAGCAAGATTTGACTCCAGGGGTTGTACCACTCTTAACCACCACACAATATTGTCTCTCTGACTTTATGCTTCTGGAGAATACAAAATATCTTACTTTAATTTCTATCAGCTCTAGTCATAGAATTGCTAGCATTTATGAAAACTTTACACTTTTGCAAAACTACTGAGTAAGAGCTTTAAGAGTGTCATGTGACTTAACCTCAAAGTCTGCATCCCCCAAGCCTACCCACAAGCTACATGCAACCCCACTTTACAAATGTGGAAACTGAATCCCTAAGATGTTAAATTCCTTGGCTAAGTTCATGATATTAGTAAATGTCAAAGTGAGGCCACAAACCTGTCAGCCAATACCAGATTCGGTGCTCTAAACCATGACACTTTGGGTTCTATTCAAAGTGAACTAAATTAGGTTTAAACACAACCCAACTCCCAGCCACCTGGAACTGTCACCTATGTTATTATCAAGTCAGTGGTTACAAACGGATGACTCTGGGTTCCAGGCCCTCTGGTGAAGCATATAAGATCCAACAGCACAGAGCCCATGCTGCATGCGCTCATGGTCCTCCAGTGGAGCTGAATAGTGACAGCGTTTCCTCGAATCGTGCAAGCAAGTACTCAGGCCCTACCCAGTCCACTTCACCCAGCTCTTCCAGCTGCCTGGCACCTGTAGGCATTTGAGTTCCCAATCCTTAATCTAGAGATGCTCAGGCCAGGACCGGTCTCATGGTACTACTGACCGTTGCAAACTGATGCAGAATATAAGCTGACTCATTGGAAAAGAACTGATGCTGGGAAAGACTGAAAACAAAAGGAGAAGAGGGCACTAGAGGATGATATGGTTAGATAGCATCACCAACTTGATGGACGTGAATTTGAGCAAACTCCAGGAGAGAGTGGAGGGCAGAGAAGCCTGGCATGCTACCGTCAATGAGGTCACAAAGGTTGGGCATGACTTAGCGACTGAAGAGCAACAAGCAGAATATGAAATACATACTTACCAACTGAGCATAGTTTCCTACTATATAAAGCAGACATGGAGTGAGGAAGTTCCAATTTCTGTGCCCCTTTGTCATTAGGCCAACTCTATTTTACAATCCCACATCAAGAGTCTAGGAGATGGCTCCTGGCAACAGAGGCACGGCACTAACTCTGCTCTCTGGGGAAAAGTATTCCTTTAACATAGAGCTAAAGTCAACCTGCTTTTGCATGTGTGGGCTCAGCAGTCTTATTTCTCTCTCTGTAGACTGTCATCATACAGCTACATAAGCCTTCCAGGCCTTCTTTTTTCCTCAGACTGGGAGCGGTAAGGCTATTCTGTACTGTCAGCATGATTCATGTGTTAACGTGGGGAGGTGCTCATCTGAAAAGAGAAACTTGGCTTCCACCTTCCACAGAGCTCCAGATAAGACCTAGGATGTGTTGAGTAAAGACAAAAGAGGGAGAAGGGACACCTAGTCTCTGCAAAACAGAGATCCGCTAAGCATGATAAGGCTGGACAGACAGGGGATTTCTACACGAATGCTGGCTATCTGAATACCATGTGCCTGTCAGAAACAGATTTGGGAGCCAGAAAAAAAATAATATGATTCCTCATCCTGACACAATTTGGAAACAAGCCAATAGGGAAACAGTCTTATCTTTGAGATATTTTCCTTTTTTCAACACCATGAAAATTAACAGACTATTCTGACACTTCATTTCTCTAGGCTATAAATTTGTATATTGGTAGTCTTCCTTTCCGGGTATAGCATCCTTAGAATTCAAGTTGTTACTGACTTGGACAACAACAGAAGACTTTTTGTTTGTTCATATAACAAACATCCAAGTAGTTCTGGCTTAAGTGCAGCTGGATCCCGATACTCGTACGGTGTCATCAGGAATCAGTATCCGTCCATCCCTGGCTCTGCTCTCCTTTATGTTGGATGTCTTCTCTGGCAGGCTCTCCTCCCGTGGTAGCAAGATGACTTCCAGCAGCTCTGGGCGTGCATGCCGCCAGCTTTGCAATCCCAGCAGAGAGAAATGCTCTCTCTCCCAAGCATCTTAGCGAGAGGTTCAGGGCTGTCTCTGTTTGCTCTGGCATCAGTCAAGGGTCAAACGCAGCATTAGTTACTGTGGCCGAGGGATGCAGTGTTCTCATTGGTTGGATCTAAGTTCCCACCAAAGCCAGAGGGTTGTGTCCTTTCCATCCAAACCATAAGAGCTGGGTCGGGGACATGTGATTTCCTTGAAGAAGGAGATGGACCCTCTGTAGAAAAAGGGCACTGGGCAGGCAGACCACAGATGGTCTCTATAACATTCGGGGCTTGGAGAGGCTTCATTAATTCATTTTTCCTCTGGTCCCTTTTTCAAGTACTGAGTTCCTTAGCTTCTTACTCCAACCCACAAATAAACCAGAAAAGTAAAAATTATTATTTTCATTAGATAACTACACCAAATATAATAAAATGAGAGCCAATATATCAACCAAAGCACTCTTTGCATAAGATTTCCTGGCTAGTCTTACAAACCCAAAAGTTATCTCCAGGTAATAATAAGCATCAAAACATTATTCACCCAAACTCCCATATATTAATTCTGAGGCTTCCACATTACTCATACAGAGCCAACTTTTTATTACTAAATGCATAGAATAAGAGAAACCATGGATAAAACCCAATGTCTTGTTTTAGCCAACAGCCTCAGCCTCTTTCCCAGATGGACCTTCACCTCAGCTGCAGGGAGCAACCGCACTGACTAATTTGACTTTCGCATCTGGTGGAACTGCTCCCACACATACCTAGATAAGTCATACACTCCTCGACACACTTCACAGAGTCTGATTAATTCCTATCAACTTACCCCCAATGCAAAAGGAGAGCATTTTATCATTTTGGCAAAAAGACTCAATTAACCAAGACTCAGAAAGCCAATAGTGAAAATCAAGTCCAAAGGGTAACATTTTAAACTGAATTCCTTCCTGCCCTACCCCCAGCCCCTACATTCCCAACCCTCTTTCCTCCCATCCTCATAATATAAAATCACTCCTTTCTCCTCTGTCCTTATTCTCTAAGTTTCTGTAACCACCAAAGCATAAACTGATCACTGGGGAGAGGCGGTAGATGAGAAATGGCAAAGGTGGAAGAGAGAACCTCGAAGGCAGGAGGATGCAGAGGAGCCAACTGTCCAGAAATGCTGGATCGGATGTGAATGAGATTTTCCAATGGAAGGCAACATAGAAGGGATTGCCTGTGACATCCCATTTAGTGGTTAGTGTTATTTCACACTAAGATTCTCCTTACCCCATTCACTCCAAGAGCCAGACAACCTTGTTTTAATCATGTAGAAGCCTTCTCCATGCTCTCTTTTGGAAGCCTTTGTGCATGGAACCGATTTAATTGCTAACAAAATGTTCAGTCTCCATCCTGGTCTGTGCTGCTGCCACTCCTCCCTGCTAATACTGATTCAAGCCTCCAGTGTGCCAGGCACAGTGTCAAATGCTGGGCATGAATTCTTTGGTTTGATTCTCACAATAATTCCACAGAATGGGATACTTTTGTTATTCCCATTTTCCAGATGAGGAAATTTTCTTAACTTGCTCAAGGTTAATCTATTAACAAATGAGAGAGCAGTGACAATACACAAAAATGGAGAGAAGAAAGAAGAAACCTAGAAAATCTATGTATTGCCTGATCAGTTGTTCCATGATCAGACTGTGATTATATTTTTAAGTACAACTATGATCCTCTTTTTAGAATGTCCACTAAGCAAATACTTGATAAAATATTGTATAGACTGCATTCTTTGCTGTAAGGCTTGTTAAAACATTAGGAATAATTAAAACTATAGGGGGGATTAGATAAAGGTGGTCAAAAGGTAAAAACTCCCAGTTTTAAGATAAATAAATACTAGGGCTGTAATGCACAATGTGGTTAATATAATTAACACTGCTCTATATTACATACTAAAGTCTTAGGTGAGAAAATCCTCAAAGTTTTCATCATGAGGAAAAAATTGTTTTTCTTATTCTTTTATTTTGTATCCATCATCTATATGGCACTAAACAGGTAGTAATCATGAAATGATATATGTAAGTCAAATCATTATGCTATACATCTTAAACTTATATAGCGCTGTATGTCAGTTATATCTCAATAAAACTAGAAGGGTTTCCCTGGTAGCTCAATGGTAAAGAATTCACCTGCCAATGCAGGAGACATAGGTTTGATCCTTGCATTGGGAAGATCCCCTGGAGAAGGAAATGGCAACCCACTCTAGCATTTTTGCCTCGGAAACCCCATGGACAGAGGACCCTGGTGAGCTGTAGTCCATGGGGTCACAAAAGAGTCAGACACAACTTAGTGACTAAACAGCAAAAACTAGAAGAAAAAATCCTATAGGAATCATTTTTCAGGATCAGCATATTCTAGTTATACTG
>NW_024070187.1:70036211-70220667 GCF_014754425.2 Oryx dammah
ATCCTATAGGAATCATTTTTCAGGATCAGCATATTCTAGTTATACTGAATTCCAATGAAATACTTGTTTTTTTCCTAGGAGCACAAATCCCTCTCTTATCTGAGACAGAACAGAGACCCTATAACAGTGACTGGCTTGGTGATTTAAGCTTAAATTCTGACTCCCAAGAAGAAAGCACATGTACACACAAAGCCATTGCAATTACACACTAAAAGTTAGTGTACAGTGGGATTCATACAAGATATGGATTCAGGAATTTCATGTATTGATTAGCTGTGGGACTCAAGACACATCTCCTAATGTTTACCGGTTATGAGGACAACCATGATACCCATGCATGAGGTTGCTGTAAAGTTTCAATATGATGGTGAAAGGGAAAATATGCTATCAAAACTACTAGGTGCTCAGAAAATAAATTTAACTGAACTCTGACATACAGTATTCTCCCAGCAATCCCACTTGTAGGAGATAAACTTCAGACAGAAAAGCAAAAGGACATAAAATGTAGGTTCATAAAGATGAACATAGAAGTGTTCATTAAGTGTTGAAATTACAAAGAAGAAAAAAATTGGTAAGGCTGACAAGTCATGGCCCATCTATGGCACAGTGGCTGCAAGTTGAGTGGGGGACTGAGCTGTATCAGTGATGGAGCTGACTTGCCTGAGCTAGGGTTCTGGACGCACTAATGTTTACGAACCTGAACACGTCACACAGCTTCTCAAGGCCTCAGGCTCCTCCCTCCATAAAATGGGAATAAGAAAAGTGGTTACCTCAGAGGTTGTTGTGAGGATTATAGTTAATTCTTGAAAATGCTTAGAAGAACAAATAATAATAAACCAATAAATAAACAATAAAATTTGCTAAATGTCATTTTGTAACCTTTATTTTTTTTTTTTAAAAAAAAAGAATAATTCTAAGTGCTGGTGTAGAAAATCAAGTTTAAAAAAAAGCAAACTATATCCTGTTCTGTTTAAGAAAGTAGGTGAGTGTATGTGTGTGTAATTGCACAGTTAACAAAACAAATGAGAGGAATATACAACTTTTTTCTTGACAGTGTTACCCCAGGGACATAGAATGAGAGAGCTGAAGAAGACATTTTTCTCACACAATTTGTTTAAGTGGTCAGAATATGCGTAATTTTTAAAGCATCTTTAAATATTTTTCAAAGAAATAAAACCATTAATGTGACCTGAATCTATTGCTCCATTGGAAAGGAACTTCCTCCTTTCATAGGAACACTGCAAAACAGATGCTAAGGCTTCTGGTTCTTTGAAGGGTCTGAGGAGCTAAAAAGAGGGGCTCCTGGGGGTTGGTCAAACATGTCACAAAGTCCAGGAAAAATTATGCATTTGTCAGTAAGAAGGCAGCTTACTACAGCTTAAGCATTGTGTGTCTCTGCTTCTGCCCCAAATTATATTAATTCAGTGTGATAACACTGATTATATCAGGCTGATGAGATATTCAGAGGGGTAGCTTTATTCTTCACAAATCATGATTAATTATAAAAACAACTCTTGGCTGAATAAATGTTGCTAGTCATACAAAGTCTTTCAAAACACAGAATTCAGAGGATTGAAAGATGGAAGACCAACAGGCCAACAGACCTTCGCTGTCTGCTACCATTTTTAAGACGTTTCAAAAACCTCCAGGATGTTTCCTTTACTGAAGCGTATGAAAGTAGTCTCTCCTGGCTGTCCCTGTCTCATACTAAGAACTCCTTAAAGGCTTCAAGTCAGGCAGCAGTTTTCGCCGATTAACAACTTGATGGTCTCCAGGTCCAATGTAACTGCCCTAATCTCTCACTTATTTTCACCAGATAGGGAGTAGTTAGTAATACCCTTCAGCTGAACTGTCCATCTCTCCTAAGTCACCTCTGGCCCCTCTTTCCACCGTGGCCATGGCCTCGCCTCTGCCGGGTAAGCCCAGAGTGTCTGAACGTTTAGTCATCACTTCAGAGCCACTCTTCCAGGAAAAGGCTATTGTTCCTGAACTTCCTGATCACTTACTTCCTGTCATTTTTTTTTTTTTTCAGAAGGGAAAGAATAAAGCCCTTTCTAAAATCAGAGGATTCTGCTCAATTTCATAATTGTAGTTCATTGGATTATAACTATTTACTTGATTCGGCCATCTAAACACACCAATACTAGCCTGCCCTAGTCAACGGTGTCTGAGCCACGGTCAACTGCTACATGAATGCTCAATACAAGTATCACCTTTTCAAAAATTCACAAGACCTCGTGGCTTACAACTGATTTTGCACCAAGACGTCAAAGAAAGCTTGCAAGAGACTCCACCTCGTCAATACTACCCCCATTTGATGAGGAAGATAATCAGGTACAGAAAGGGTCAACCTCTCCCTTGGCTGAAAAGGAGGCGGCGGGCACATGAAAACCTGGAAATACCTCCCTGCCCCTCCGCTCTTGCCCTTCCCCCGACTCACATGAAGATAATAACTGGATCAGAAAACTAAGTCTCACTGTCCAGAGGGACTGAGTCACTGGGAGGGGAGAAATGAAGAGGTGGGGGCTCAGGAAACCAAGAATGTGGGTTTGAATCCTGGCATGCACACACACACACACAAACACACATATACACATATGCACACAAACACACACTTGATTAAGGACTTGAGATATATACCATCCCAATTAATTTTGACACCCCCCTCATAGGGTAGGTATTTTTATTCTCCCAACTTTACATATTAACACACTTGTCTAAGTTCACACAGTAAAGCAGTTGACTCACACTTGTCTGATAGCAAAGTTGCACCATTAACCTCTCTATTTGCCGTGTGACTTCTGTGAGTCACCCAACCATGCTGAACCTCAGCATCCTCATCTGTAAAATGGGAATAATAAGGCAAACAAAATCTGTCTCCATATTGAGTTGAGAATTAAATGAATTTATGTGTATAAAGTATTCACCATACACAGAGGTGCATTTCTCCTTACCTCTGCTTTAGTTTGTGTGCGTGCTGCAGTCATGTCCGACTCTGCCCCACTATGGACTGTGGCCCACCAGGCTTCTCTGTTCATGGGATTCTCCAGGCAAGAATGCTGGAGTGGGTTGCCTTGCCCTCCTCCAGGGGATCTTCCTGACCCAGGGATCAAACCTACATCTCCTGTGTCTCCTGCATTGCAGGCAGATTCTTTACTACTGAGCCACTGGGAAAGCTCCCAACTTTAGTTTGCTTCTATGTAAAATGCTTACATCACCAGGTTATTGTAAGATTTTAATGAGAAAATACACAAAAGTGCCTTGGAAATGATAACTTGCTATATAACATTAGTAATTATTATTCTTAGATATATTTTAAACAAAGATACTTGACCAGGTAGTCTAACCTAATCATGTAGTTTGCCAGTTATCAGACTGGCAAAGAACCGAATGCTTGACATTACATATATTAGGGAGGTAAGGAGCATGAGCAAGTTTATGGGTGTATAAATAGTCATATTATAAGGAGACAAATGACATTTGTCAAAATTAAAAATGCAAATAAAGATGCCTTGATCTAGCTTATCCAATTGCATCAGTGTGGTAATACAAATTATGATTATTATGGCATCATCTGTAGAAACTAGGGGAAAAAACTTGAAACAACCCAAGTGTCCACCACTTTAGGGCTGAAATATAATAAGCTGCAAATGTGAGCCACATGTTAATTTAAAATTTTCTAGTTGCTACAAAGTAAAAAGAAACAGGTAAAATGCACTTAAGAATATCCAAAATATGATCATTTCAATATGCACTCAATACAAAAATTATATATAAGATATTTTGCATTGCTCTCTTTTTAAGTCTCTAAATCATGGTGTGTGTTCTACCCTTAAACATATGGACTAGCTACCTTTTCTACACTCAGCACAGCTACATACACATTGACCCATACAGCAGCATGTGCTTATTGGACATTGCAGGTATAGTTACCTCCAATAACAACAACAGTTGTTGTAACAACAGTTACCTCTGGAAAGAAGAACCTCTCTGGGAATGGGGGTGAAAGGGAAAATTAATTTTCACTCTATGCCTTTTCATGTTTTCTTAATTTCATGCCTTGGGCATGTATGGCTTTTTCAGAATAAAACTAATAAAATAATTTTTACAGTAATTCTTTACAGTAACTTTTTAATCACCCTGGCTTACAATTAGGGACAGATGATTCATACAACATGAAGACAACCATTAGTGATGACTGATTCTCCTATTCCTTTTACTCTTGTCATTATTTAGTAATTTAAAGAATCTGTCAGAGAGGTGACAGGAGAGCCATGGTTTGCTACTAACAGAATGGTGTCAGGCTGGGAAATATTTTTAAACTGAGTCAAATTAGAAAGGGGGGTTTATTACTAATTTACTGCCTAGTAAGTGAAATTCACAGTGATCCTACCTGGTGGGGATTCTCTCAAACAAGCCCACTATGAGTTCAGAGAAACCTCACGGCAGGTCACAGAGCAGGAAATAGTGGGGGGTACATGAAGGGAAAGACAGGAAGAAGGGAACAGGAAGGACAGGTGAAGAAAGATGAGGTTTCCATAAACAGGAAACAACCATATGGCCTCTTTACCTCTTAAATCTTATGTGGAGACAAGCCGAGAACCCCACTCCCAATCAGGAGAGAGGACCCGACTTCTTCCGTCTGGCTTAGCCTGCTAAACACTCAACTAGATTCAAGTGAGGTGAATAAAACTCCGTCAGTTCCTTCACTGTGGGGCAAGGTGGGGTTCTCGGGGCAGAGACAGAGTAGGGTGGATTGGTGGGTTGAAGGGAAGGGGACAATGGATGTGCCATGGGGATTTCACAGAAGTCAGAAGGACATGGGTTCCAGGAAAGCAGTCACCAAGAAGACAGCTATGGCTGTTCTCAAAGACCTAGCCACCAGGACATTGACCACAGCTTTGTTCATGACCCAGAAACACACCCCAGTATTTTCATGTGGGGATTACTTGTGGTATAATTCAGGGGGAAAGCAAATTATAGAATAGGACATTGTAATTCCACTCAAAAATAATTCTACATGCACAGATACACACATGTGACCAGACTGGACAGATATTTATTAAAATAAAAAGGGAAGAGGTGGGACCCTAGATGTTAATTTTCCCTTTTAGATCATTTGTATTTTCCATATATTTCAATAATGAGGGCACATTCATTAACGACAATATAAAGCAGGGTCAGAAATATACCTCACAGCCTTTAGATATACAGAGAAGACGTAATTTCCTTATTTGATCTGTAACTAATTCTTTAAAATAACCACTTATTAGAAGAGAAACACTACCTTTTCATCCTTTTTACTTTAAAATATAGTTCATTCAGTACATTAAATAGCCTCGCCAATATACTCATTGTCCAGTATGGCAGTCACTAGCCATGGGTGGCTGCATAATTTTAAGTGTTAATTAACTCATATTTAAAATTCAGTTACCCACACCACTGTATGATTTGATTTCCCTTTTAATTCTTTAAAATAATTCTCACAAAACCACAAGATAAGGTTTATTTTCACCACCCTTGACTCAGAAATATTTTGGCTTTCTTCCCAGACGTCCTTAGAGATAAAATAATTAAAAGCTGATTTTTATCTTGTATGTGTTCAATGATTTTTAAAATGTAAAACTAGATATATTGTTGTTTAGTCTCTAAATTGTTTCTCTTTTGCAACCCCACGGACTGTAGACTGCCAGGCTCCTCTGTCCATGAGATTTCCAGGCAAAAATACTGGAGTGGGTTGCCATTTCCTTCTCCAGAGGACTTTCCTGACTCAGGAATCGAACTCTTGTCTCCTGCATTTCAGGTGGATTCTTCACTGCTAAGCCACCAGGGAAGCCAAAAAAATAAATAAACTAAATAATAAATATTCAAGGATTATATACAAATAATTTTATGTTAGGGTAGAGTTGGACTGTGAAGAAGGCTGAGTGCTGAAGAATTGATGCTTTTGAACTATGGTGTTGGAGAAGACTCTTGAGAGTCCCTTGAACTGCAAGGAGATCCAACCAGTCCATCCTAAAGGAGATTTGTCCTGGGTGTTCATTGGAAGGACTGATGCTAAAGCTGAAACTCCAATACTTTGGCCACCTCATGCGAAGAGTTGACTCACTGGAAAAGACTGATGCTGGGAGGGATTGGGGGCAGGAGGAGAAGGGGATGACAGAGGATGAGATGGCTGGATGGCATCACGGACTCGATGGACGTGAGTCTGTGTAAACTCCGGGAGTTAGTGATGGACAGGGAGGCCTGGCGTGCTGCAATTCATGGGGTCGCAAAGAGTCGGACACGACTGAGCGACTGAACTGAACTGAACTGAACTGAATAAGGATTTTAAGTCATATTGTTACCTATTTTAAGTTCTCCATTTATATTGTTGTTTTTTTTTAGCAATAAAAATAATGGTTAAAATTGAAAAAAAAAAATTCATTTCCTCAGAGTCTCTAGCCACACTTCAAGTGTTTAATAGCCACGTGTGGCTCATGGCGACCATCCTGGACATTTAGAATAAATGCATCATTGCAGAATGTTCTATTGAACGGCGCCACTCCAGATAACGTTCAGGCTCAGATTTCTCAGTCATTCAGCTCCTCCCTAACTGGACAGGGTCTATGTGAGGTCTCAAGGTGGTCTGCGTGTATGGAGAAAGGGGTCTGACTTCCCCTCCTCCAGCCCTATGACCTGGGGCTGGTCTTCAGTGAGCTCAGGCTGCATCGAATTTGGGGTCCCTCAGCAGCCGTCAAATGCTCATACAAACATTCCCCTAACTCGGCTTCCTGATTTCAGAGTCTTACGGAGGCCGAGTCTCTGTTGCTTCCACTGACACGATCCTCCAGTCCATGAGGAGGCCTGAGAGGGGTCAGGAGGAAGCCCACTAGCCTCTCTCAGTTAACCACATTCTGTGACCCAGTCTGCAGTCTCAGTTCAGTTCAGTTGAGTCGCTCAGTCATGTCCGACTCTTTGTAACCCCGTGAATCGCAGGACGCCAGGCCTCCCTGTCCACCACCATCTCCCGGAGTTCACTCAGACCCACGTCCATCGAGTCAGTGATGCCATCCAGCCATCTCATCCTCTGTCGTCCCCTTCTCCACCTGCCCCCAATCCCTCCCAGCATCAGAGTCTTTTCCAATGAGTCAACTCTTCACATGAGGTAGCCAAAGTACTGGAGTTTCAGCTTCAGCATCATTTTAGGTTCATGGAATTGTCTGAACTTCCCACCACTCCAGCCTCAGTGGGAGCCCTGTTCCACCAGAGCCTCCCCCAATCTTAAGTCCGAAGGCTGCCAGGTTTTCCAGAGTCTGGCACCTAGGGAGACAAAACTGAAGTTTCTCTCTATAAACTCTCTCTCTCGGTAGAGTACAGTGGTCCCAGGTTGTGTTCACAAAGCATGGCAGGGCCCCAGCCCTCAGACGCCCTAAAACTCCTCTGGCTGAATTTAACATATATCCTCCCACAGAAGTTTCAACCCAGAGTGGGACAGGCTCCTGTTTCTCTCCTCTCTTCCTTTTCTCTCCGCCCATTTCTCTTCTTCTTGTCACTCCTTGGGGCTGGAAAGGAGTGAGATATTCATTTACAATCCAGTGTCCTGTGGCAGGGGCATTCCAGGTAGCATTAGTGGTAAAGAACTCACCTACCCATGCAGAAGACGCAAGATGTGGGTCCAATCCCTGGGTCGGGAAGATCCCCTTATTGGAGGGAGAACATGGCAGCCCACTCCAGTATTCTTGCCTGGAGAATCCCGTGGACAGAGGGCTACAGTCCTTAGGGTTTCAGAGTTGGACATGACTGAAGCAATTTAGCACGAATGCACGTTGTATGGCAGAGTTACTAACCAGGCTTCCTCATCCCTAGTCAAGAAAGCAAGGCCTTTTCCTTTGAGTATTTTAGGGGGAAATGAAATTTAGAAAAGCTCTCCTCAAAACAACAACTGTCTTTTATTTGCAACCTCAGGAGGGATTGCTACTTGCACCTTTGTCTTTACATTTTTTTAATGTAAGATTTCTAATCCACACCCTCCCCTGGTGTTTTTCCACCCCACCCACCAAGGCAGCTGAATGTCCTGCTTGTCCCACCAGGGTCAAGGTTATTTCCTCAGAAAGATGAGCATTAAAAAGCATATGAAGAAGTTCCCAATCATCATACCAGCTATGAGGAGGAGGAAAAATGTTAATTAAAATGTTTTATTACAATTGCTGGCTTAGACTAATCAGAAACTGTCTTTAGAGAGAAGGTGATTACCAAGGCCACATTTCTGGATGTAGCTGGAGAGAGGTCAAAGATGCTTTAAAAAATGGATGTTAAAGGGTTGACACCCTAAGTCTTCACCACACTCCTAGCTCTGTGACACTGAGCAAGTTGCTTTACCTCTCTTGGCCTCAGTTTCCTCATCTATAAAATGGAAATAATAATCATGCTATCGTGCATTATTGTGAAAATTCAATGAGACTGCGTTTGTAAAATACTATGTCTACAGCATAGCAGTTGTTCAGGAAATACCCCCACAATAATACTACAGCCAGAGAGAGTAACAAAGCAACATCAGCAGAGGAAATCTTGTAACAGGGAATAATAGTATTAGCCTAAATCCTGCTTTGGGGCTCAGAGTTATGGTTTAAAAAGGTTTTAAGTGTAACTATTAAAGTAAACCTTGTTTATGTCCAGAGAAGGGGAACTCGCTACTCCCAAAGGCACTGACATTCTTTTTTCAAGCTCTGATGATTCTAATCCTCTTCCTTACATTATGCATTATTTCCTCTCATTACAACTTTTCCCTCATTTGTTCTTTCAAAAAAAATTCATGATAATTCAAACAACACAGCAGTCTGTAATATAAAACATTACAAAAGTTTATAAAGAAAAACTCTCCCACTACACTCTACCAAATTCTACTCTCCAGAAGTATCTCCTCTTAACAATGGTTTTTCCATTCTACTTACTCAGACATTGTCTATGTATACACAGAGTTATATAGGTATGCATTTTTACATACATGAGATCAAACTCTATACATATTTCTACCACCAGCTTTTTAAAAAGTCAGCAGTGTGTTGTAGATGTAGTCCCATATCCTGACAAGAATTGACAGCACTGTGTGGACAGGTCATGATTAATCTAATCGATTTCTCATTGGTGGGCCTCTCCCTGGCCCTTCTTTGGCCTTCTGGTGCCACTTGGAAGAGTCTTAGTGGTTTTAAAGCACTTAAAGTCAGATATCACATGACAGCTTTCTCTAAGCTAAGCAGCCCAAGTGCCTAATGGTGTTCCCCATAGAACACACTTTTGGAAACCTCCAAATATGCTGGAGCTTCTCTGAACCTCGAAAACCAGACAGCATGTCCAGGACCGCTGCTGGGCTGGTATAGAGTACAGGAAGTCATGCCTCACTTCCTGCCAGGGAGCTTAGGAGCCCACTCATGTGCCAGGCGGCCAGGTTCACTCATCATTCATAGTTTTGTGACTTTCTCTTCTAAACCTGAACACTTTTGAGAGTGAAAAGTACACTAACTTGATGAGATAAGGAGAAACAAGACTATTTAAGGTGAAATAGAGAACTTTTCATACAAAAGTTTGTCAGTTAAAATGTTATGGTTTTTCTCTGTCATGACAACTGCTTTTAAGCTAAGCTCCAAAGCCACAATTTCTCTAATAAAGACAAACTGGCCTCCATGGGAAGGAGGTTTGATTTTTAAATCTAATTCCTCTTTACAGATAAATAATAAGGCCCAGAGAGGTTATGAAACCTATTTAAGGTCATTTATTTAATTAATGACATATTTTTTTAGGGGAAAAAAAGATGTGGGGAAATAGGACCAAAATTCTAACCAGCACCTCCTATATGCCACTCACCACACTATGATTTTTTTTCCAGGTTTCCTGAGATATAATTGACATTATTGTTGTTGTTTTAGTCACTAAGTTGTGTCTGACTATTTTGTGACCCCATGGACTCTAGCCCACCAGACTTCCTTATCCATGGGATTTCCCACGCAAGAATACTGTAGCGGGTTGCCATTTCCTTCTCCAGGGGATCTTCCTGACCCAGGGATCAAGTCTGAGTTTTCTATATTGGCAGGTGGATTCTTTACTCTCACTGTACAAATTTAAGGAATAGGGCATAATGATTTGATTTATACATCATGAAATGATTACCATGAATAAGTTTAGTGGACATCCATCATCTCATAAGATACACCACTAAAAAAATAGAAAAAAAAATTGTTGTTCCTTGTGATGAGAAGTATTAGGATTTACTCTTAATAACTTTCACGTATAATGTATAGCAGTGTTAATTATTTTATGTTGTACATTACATTCTTGATAATTATTCATCTTATAACTGAAAGTTTGTACTTTTTGACTATGTTCATCTAATTCCCCTCTCCCTACCCTCTGCCTCTGATCTCTTTTTGTATGAGTTTGCTTATTTTTGAAGTTTAATTAACCTACAGCACTATGTTAGTTCCTAGTATACAACATAGTGATTCAATATTTCTATACATTTCAAAATTATCACTATGCTAAATCTCGCTGTCATTTGTCACCATAGAAAGATATTACATAATCATTGACTATACTCCCCACACTGTATATTTCACACTTGTGACTCATTTTGTAATTAAAGCTTTGTGCCTTGATCTCCCTCACCTGTTTCTCTCTTCCTCCCATGCCCCTCTACTCTGGCAACCACTTATTTGTCCTCTGCATTTATACCTCTGTTTGCACTTAATTATATTTGTTCATTTGTTTTGTTTTTTGGATTCCATGTATAAGTAAAATCACACAGTATTTGTCATTCTCTGTCTGGCTTATTTCACTTAGCATAAACTCTCTAGGGCCTCCTATGTTGTTGCAGATGGTAAGATTTCATGCCTTTTATGGCCAAGTAATATTCCATTACGTGTATACATATATACCACATCTTCATTATCAATCCATCAGGTGATGGGTACTCAGTTGCTTCCATACCTTGGCTAATGTAAATAATGCTGCCATGAACATAGGGCTCCAAGTATCTTTTCAAGTTAGCATTATTGTTTTCTTCAGATAAATACCCAGAAGTGGAACTGCTGGATCATATGATAGTTCTATTTTTAATTTTTTGAGGAATCTCCACACTGTTTTCCACAGGAACTGCGCAAATTGCATTCCCACCAACAGTGCACAACAGTTCCCTTTTCTCCACACACACTAGGATTTTTAAAATATATTTTTATTCAGTTAATATTGATTGAATATTTACTACATGCCAGCCACTGTGTTATTTGCTTGGGAGGCAATCTCTGTCCTGTGCCACTCCAGGATCTATGGCGATACATAGGCAGAAGATACATGGGCAGAAATGGAGGCTCAGAAAAGTGAACATATTTTCCCAAAGTCACAAAACAAGTAAGTGGGTGAGCAGTATTCCAACTCCCTGCCTTGCATCCAGGAATCACACAATAACTGCTCTTCCCGAGGGGAGAGTTCGGCATTGGGAAGCATTTCTTACTGTTGCCTTGGAGGTGATTTAAACGACGAGGGCATGTTCCACGCACAGACCTCAGGCTGAGTCACATCACTGTAAGCTGGCCGACTGACTGCTCAGGTTTCCTTTCCTTGGTGTTTTCTTATCTGTCTCCTACCAATGGCTTAGCTTCTATGGGTGAGTGGGGTCAGGAAGTGGCACAGAGCCTCTGTTTTTATTCTCTGTGTGGAAATTTTCTAATTATAGGTCACACCGAGAATTTCCATTCTCCCCCATGCACTTCACTCTGTTTATGTAACTTAATAAGCAAAGACCCAGAGCTTTTTTTTTTTAAGACTTAAACCACGAAGCTTTTAATGAGGAATCAAACTCATTCCCTTATCTTTCTGATTAGTGAATAGCCATGGTCTGTTATCTGCTTAGTCTGTAGCTGAAATTACGATCTCTCCTCTGGTCGGGATTTTATAGTCTGATTATGCCTTAAGCTTCCTGTGTAAGCCATCAGGGGAAGTAGAAACACTAACTACTCCACCTCCACCACCAAGAAATAGATTCAAATACAGCCCTTTAAAACACCAGCCTTTACAGAATAAAGAGATGATAAAACACAGTATCAAGAAACAAGAGCTCAGGATGGTAGATAGAGCATGGCATTTGATGCAACTGAAGGTCCCCACTTAGAGCATAAAAGGGAGTGAGATTTCAGACAATCATGCTTGGGAGAACACAAGCTAAAGACCAACACTTGAATTGCTTTATTTTAATTATATGGCTATTTTTTCCCTAATTTAACTGCCTAAAAATAATTCTAAGTTTGTCATCTCAGTCTAGGATCTACTGGATATCCTATTCAGTAATAGTAACTTGTAGGCAAAACTTGTTCAGTAGCAACAAATCAGTTCCATAAAACAAAATGAAAAAGAAGATCCCACAAAAACACATGTTTAAGCCAAATTTTTTAAAGTCAAAAAACAACAACCTAGGAAAGATTCCGCTCTCTCCCTGCCAACACTGTGTAAACAGAAATCTTTTTTGCAGAACCTCTTGACAAATGGAAGCTGAAAAAGAAATAAAAAAGAAGTGGGATTTTGGTAGAAGATTCTGACCTTGAAGAGCTACACTAATATTAACTATCATAAAATTAACTTTTAAATTATCCTCTAAGGGCTTTAGAATACTCTATAATGAAGGGAAACAAATTTATAAAAAAGGCTGCCAAGTAGGAAAAAGGAAGGTGCTTGCTATTCAGGAAGCAAACAGCACCAAAGCAGGCAAGCAGGGCCCAGAAAGACAAGAGTAACTGACCCCAGGAAAGTCACTGAGCTTGGCTGAAATATCAGAAGTAGCAGGCTTACCACGAAAACATTTTTACCTTCCTCCTTGACAAGGTAGGGAGTAAACGAAGTGTGGTATGTTCCTGGCATAGAATCTGGCACAAAAATCAATGTCATAACTGTTATGGCTGTTGCTATATTTTTGGGAATTCCCAAGCAATGTCCTTTAGAAGATAATTGAAACCAGATAAGCAGATATTTTCCAATCTTTGGGTTTTTGGGGTTTTTTTTGCCAATTTTGTTTCAATCATGTTCCATTTCGATAAATGGAAAAAATATTACCTTGCTGACTTAACCAGAGTGTAGTATGTTCCCCTCTAAGGGAATAACCCTAAGAATTCCTAAAGAGCCTATCTATCTTCCAGGCAGGAAAATTTTGTTGAGGTTTACTTTTTTGTTGATTATATAATAAAAAGAATCCACATTTTCTATTGTTCAATATAACAGAATATTTCATGTATACAGTCTTACACTGCTTAATATATTACCTAATATATTTTCAAACTGAATATGATTTTCCCAAGCATATGTAGCTATTTTCTTCTCTCCCTAATGCCCCTCACTAAGTCCTTCATAAAAATCACTGCTTTAGAACTCATACTAGGAGAATTACTCCATTTCTAATACATATTGCAGAGTGGTTTTCTGAAACCAGTAGGGCTTCAGGAGCTTGCTAAATTCCTGTGAACTGAAGGCAGAAAATATCCAGAAACATACGGCTAATGTGGAAATAAGTTGGAGGAAAGGGGGAAGAGGGTTAGATTAGTTATATGGACAGGTAAAAAAATACATAGGCTGCTCTTTATCCTCTCAACAAAATGAAAGTGTTCACCCAAGCCACCAAAATCTTAATAATGGGTGAATCCAAGTATATTTTAATGTAATTGCCAGGTCCACTGCCAGCCCACACAGTGCCTTTAGACAAATTAGGAGAGCACATCCCTTCCTAAAAGCACTTTACTTTCATATTCTGAAAAATCATTGTACTACACTGATTTTTTTTTTAAAAGAAAGAAACAACTCCCATCTACCTAAAATGTATCCTGTAAATTTGCACAAATTACGATGTCTATGATGTGAATGAAGCTCCACAGAAGGCACTTTTTTCAGTATACAGCTCAAGTTCAGTGACACACAGCTCCCCTGGGAATCACTTGTTTAATGTCCATCACCCCAACCATGAGGAGCTGTGTCTGTTTTATGTAAGGCTTCATCTAGCTCAGTTCCTGGTACATAATAGGTTCTTAATATTGAATTGAATGACTTAATATCCACTGAATGATTGAATGAATGAATGAGTAAATGAAAGGTCCCTCTTTAGCACAAGAGTCTACCAAAAAAGTAAACACTAAGGAAAATGTAAAATGCACATTGTAATGTGCAGCTGCTGTGGAAAACAATATGGAGCTTTCTTAAAGAACTAAAAGTAGAACTACCATATGACCCAGCAATTCCACTCCTGGAGAAAAAAAAAAAAAATTCACTCCAGAAAAACCACTAATTCAAAAGGATATATGCACTCCAATATTCATAACTGCACTATTTACAATAGCTATGATATGGAAGCAACCTAAGTGCCCATCAACAGATGAATGGTCAAAGAAGATGTGGCATAGTTATACAATGGAATACTACTTAACCATTAAAAAGAATGAAGTTTTGCCAACTGCAACAACATGGATGGATGTGGAGGGTACTGTGCTAAATGAAATAAGTCAGAAAAAAGATAAATACACGTAACTTATATGTAAAACCTAAAAGATAAAAAAAAACTAGTGAATATAACCAAAAAATAGACTCACAGATACAGAGAACAAACTAGTGGTAACCAGTGGGGAGAAAGAAGGAGGAGGGGCAAGATAGGGGCGGGAATTAAGAGGTACAAACTATTATATATAAAATAAATAAGGATATATTCATACATATATTTGCACAACACAGGGGATACAACCAATATTTTATAATAACCACAAATACTCATAACCTTTAAAAATTATGAATCACTACATTATACACCTGTAATCAGCTATACCACAATTTAAAAAAATATTGTAATCAACTATACCTCAATTTAAAAAATCAAAAAACTGAAACTAGCTAACATTGACTGAGCTAATATTGACTGAGCATGGCTAACATTCGGAGAAGGCAATGGCACCCCGTTCTGGTACTCTTGCCTGGAAAACCCCATGGATGGAGGAGCCTGGTAGGCTGCAGTCCATGAGGTCGCTAAGAGTCAGACACGACTGAGCGACTTCACTTTCACTTTTCACTTTCATGCATTGGAGAAGGACATGGCAACCCACTCCAGTATTCTTGCCTGGAGAATCCCAGGGATGGGGGGGCCTGGTGGGCTGCCGTCTATGGGGTGGCACAGAGTCGGACACGACTGAAGCGACTTAGCAGCATGGCTAATATTAAGTGAACACCTTCTATGCATCAGGCCCTACACTAAGCACAGACATGTGTTCCTAGGAGAACCCTGTGAGGTAGGTACTATTTCCCCCCACAGCCCTAGAAGCTTAAAGAGGTTAAGTAACTTACTGATGTCATTCTGCTTATGAGTCACAGATCACATGACCACCATAATCACATTTCTCACCACTTCACTAGCAAGTCAGTCTGGAGTCTGCATGCTCCAAGAGGCTGCTACACCTGTGGGAAACAGAGCTCCCTTATATGGCCAGTCCAAGGAAAAGAAGCACCAGAGGCTCCAAGCTCTGATTTCCTTTGCTGTCTATAGAGACAAAACTATCCTCTAGATGCAATTCAGGCAAGCAATGAGGTCACACAGTGTTCCCAGTTCTGGTGTGCATGCCCAAGACTCACCTTTGAAAGCAGTTAGCAGCAACTCATTCAGCTACAGAATAACAGGAGGCCCTTTTGTCAGCTATGGGTGCAACACTCAAGCCCATTGCACATTCTGAAATGTCCCCTGGCCACTAGATGGCACTGAAGCTCAAATGTCACAAAACTGGAATCCTTCTCCAGCCATATTTTAATTAAGATAATGACAACACAGTAGCAGCATTGTTAAGCACTTATTATGTACAAGGGCTTCCCAGGTAGCGCGAATGGTAAAGAACCCCTGCCTCCAATGCAGGAGACGTGGGTCCAATCCCTGGGTTGGGAAGATCCCCTGGAGAGGGGCACTGCAACCCACTCCAGTATTCTTGCCTGGAGAATCCCATGGACAGAGGAGCGGAGCGGGGGGTCAGTCCCTTGCACTCTAGGGACCTACCTAACTTACCTGTCTGGCTTGGGATTCGAACTCCTGACCTACGGGCCCTAGCCTGCTTGCCTACCTGCCCGCCTAACTGCTACGCTACGGAGGCTTGCTGGTTCTGACACGGCTCCCGGGCACTCAAGCCTCGGCCCTCCAGGGCAGGCTAATAGAGAACTATGGGCCCTATAGGCGCTCACTTTAACTCGTAACCCTAACACTAATGCGAACCCTAACGCTAACCCGAACCCTGACCCTGACCCGAACCCTAACCCGAACCCCGAACCCGAACCCTAACCCTAACCCTAACAAGTGGGGGGGGGGGTTGCCCGAACATGAACCCTGACCCTAACATTAAAACTCTAAAATAAAAATAAACTTTTCTGGTCTAAGCCCCGCCTCTTCCCGTCCCCCGCTCCCTAAAAGCAAAAGGGAGTCGGTCCCGTCCATAGGATCTCAAAGAGTCAGATAAGACTGAAGTGACTTAGCACAGCACAGCACACGCTTCTACAAGCATTATCTCATTTAATCCTCAGAGCAACTTCATGAAGTCGATCCTTTATTAATTCCATGTTACAGATGAAGAAACTGAGCTTTAGAGAGGCGACTCTCTTGACCAAGGTCTCATGGCTAGACAGGAGCAGAGCAGGGATTTTTATCAAAGCACGCAGACTCTCCACAACCTAACATTCTTACCACTGTTCTGCTTCCTCCCACGCTATCGTCATCCGGTCCCTCAGCTGCTGAGCACAGGTTCAATACGACCACATGTTATATTTGAAACTCCTCTTGGGAAATCCTCTCTCAAAGAGGAAGAAGAAAAACCCCATTCAGGCCACATAAGCATGTCTGGCACAAGTGAAGATTCAGATGGACTTGAGCTGTTTATTCAAGGGCAACAGCCTCAAAAGGGTATCAACCTGGTGACGGGAAAAAAGAAGACATGGCCTGCAGTGCAGTAAAGCAAAGTGGGCTAGATGTGGCTACAGGGTCTCACGTGCTAGAGGAGCCCCGACAGTTGGCCTGAAGGTGAGCCTTGTCTCCCCCTTACCCATCACGGGATCTAGAACAGGTCCTTAGCTTCTCCAGCTTCTGGTAGTAAAAGGGGTAAATAATGCATGCCTTGTCTTCTTTGCTGGGTAAATATAAAATGGGTGAAAGTTTTCATTGTTAATGTAGCCTTTGTTGTTCAGTTCACTAACTCGTGTCTGACTCTTTGCAACCCCATGAACTGCAGCACACCAGGCTTCTCTGTCTTCCACTATCTTCTGGAGTTTGCTCAAACTAGTCCATTGAGTGGGTGAGGCCATCTAACCATCTCATCCTCTGTCATCCCCTTCTCCTCCTACTTTCAGTCTTTTCCAGTATCAGGGTCTTTTCCAATGAGTCAGCTCTTCGCATCAGGTGGCCAAATTATTGGAGCTTCAGCTTGAACCCATGTCTCCTGAGTCTCATGCACTGTGAGCGGATTCTTAACCCCTCAACCATAGGGAAGCCTCGTTGATGTGGCTTAACGGTAGGTAAAATATAATATCATTATAAGCCTTCTTGCTTTCTTTTCACTTAAGCAACCTCCTTTTTGATCTTTCTTAAGGCAGTCTTCTCTTTTCACAACCCAAATCTGTTTCCAGAAAACTACTCTTAAAGAAGAGGTCTTACCAGATCCGCTCTTCCCACTCCCAGCCATTCTACCTCCAATTTCAAGCATAGTGACTCAGGCCTTGCACTGACCACTTCCAATCAGCCTCTCCTTCCTCAGCTCTTTCACCTTCAGCCCCTCCTTGACCTGATACTCCCAACAGGCCAGATTCTCTGCAATGCTCAAACATGCTCTTTATTCCCTGATCTCTGCATCTCAGCCATTCCATCCACCTGTCTGTGGTTTGTGCCACCCAACATCTGAGCCATTGGCCTTTTTATTTTTCTTTTTAATTAGAGGAAAATTGCTTTACAATGTTGTATTGTTTTCTGTAATACATCAACATAAATCAGCCATAGGTATACATATGTCCCCTCCCTCTTGAACCTCCCTTCCACCCTTCACCTCATCAGACCCCTCTAGGTTGTCAAAGAGCACTGGGTTGAGCTCCCTACAGCTTTGATTAGAGCTCAGAGCTCATGATCTTCCTTTAAGGAATGACTCCCCTGGCATTGCACTGGCCAAGAGATGGACACATGATCCAAGTCATACCTACTAGGCCTTGTTACCTTGAAATTTGTACCTTAAGAGAAGTGACTCAATCCAACAGTGTTGGAGATGACTCATCATATAGACCATGCTCCAAAAACACACATCAGCCAACAATCTCCACACATCATCCCACGATGCCTGTTCCCTTATTTTATTTTATTTTTCATTTTAATTCAGAAGCTACTCCCACAATCCCCAACAGATTCCCCTCTTTTCCTTCCCCACTTCCCTTTTCAACTAGCTACAGTCTATCTCTGCTGCTTGCAGCCACTAAACAAACCTTTAATATTCAGTTCAAATGGCAACGCCTTCAGAAAGCCTCATTTTGAACATACTATAGCAGTCATTTGTATACATTTTTATTGCCCCTCTAGATGATTCACTCAAATTCAAGAAATGGGTCTTGTTCATTTTCATATCCCCAACAGCCCCTATGCCTGGCACATGGGCATTTCTTGATAAACAGTACTTGCAGACGTGGCTAGCAAGCCATTTAAGGAGCAGAGTTTAAAGCAACTAATAGGATTCTGTGAAGTTTTAATTCTGTGTTCTGTAATGTTCAGACATGTTGTTAGGTAACTGAATTTGTTTTACTCTAGGAATCATCTATCCAAATTCTACAACCATTACCACATTTCCAAGAAATTTAAAAGTGTCACTCAGACCCAGAGATTTCTGACTTTATTGTCCTGCTTCTCTCCCTGTTGAAGTGTCAGGCTTCAGCAGCTGCCACCATTAGCTCCCAAACAAGCATGTGAATAACAATGGGAAGTGTGACAATTCCCTAGGTTTGGGGTTTGGGGTTTTTTTAAGCCTTCACAGGAAGAGCTTGACTATGGAGAAATCTATGTTTAGACTGTTGTCTTTTATATTTAGTTTAGTAAACTGAATTTCAAGGCCCCTAGGATGCAAGTTATACTCATTATATGCAAAAACAATTTCCCCTTCAACATGATTTTCATATCAGAATGATAAAGGGTAACAAAGTAATAACCATTGCAGTATAAAACAGACCCACAGTTAATATAACTTCCCTGGTGGTTCAGATGGTAAAGCATCTGCCTACAGTGCGGGAGACTTGGGTTCGATCCCTGGGTCAGGAAGATCCTCTGGAGAAGGAAATGGCAACCCACTCCAGTACTCTTGCCTGGAAAAGTCCATGGACTGAGGAGCATAGTAAGCTACAGTCCATGGGATGGCAAAGAGTCAGACATGACTGAGCGACTTCACTTCACTTCACAGTTAATATAAGACCTTAAATGAATACAATTAAACTGTTGAACTATACGTGTACTATAAAGCAAAGTGTGATTGTTGTTATCTCTACCATGAAATGGTGTTTCTTCTCTCTTTCCAGATGTGAGATCATTTTGAAGCAAAGGAAGGAGCGAAAAAAAGAAGATGACAGCAAGGTTTCTGAGCCTACTGCTCCTTCCCCTTCCTACCAAGACGTCAACTATTTAGGAAAAGTCCTGATGGCCGCTGAAGCCAAAGCTCCAATTCTTTGGCCACCTGATGCAAAGAGCTGACTCATTGGAAAAGACCTTGATGCTGGGAAAGATTGAAGGCAAAAGGATAAGGGAGTGGCAGAAGATGAGGTGATTAGTTAGCATCACCAACTCAGTGGACATGGATTTGAGCAAACTCCGGGAGACAGCAGAGGACAGAGGAGCCTGGAGTGGTACAATCCATGAGTCAGACACAGCTTAGCGACAACAACCTGATGGGGGCAGCCATCTAGCAGAAGTATAGGAAAAGTTTTAGATCTACTGTAAATATTAGATCACCCCTGCCCTAAGTTATGTCTTATTTACTTTCATTAGTTTCTTACTAAACATCCATAATAATAATGAAAAATCATCACCAAAAAAAACCCGATTTTCCAACACGTCCATATTTCAAAAACTGTCCTGTAATACAGAAAAGAATAAGGTTGAACTTGACCTAAAGGTCAGTAAAATCCAAGGACATTATTCATACAAAAGCAAAATGCAAAGTCTGAGAAGATGGAATAGAAATACTTTCCCCTACTCCTCCCATAAATTATATCTAAAAATTCAGAAATTATGTAGAAAACAGATATTAAAAGAGTCTGAAAGGTGGATAGAAGGTAGATTGAGAGAAAGAAAGGAAATAATAAAGTTAAGAGTATTAGTCAATGGGGAGGAAGAAAAAGAGTAAAAGTGAATGAAATTGCAAATGAAAAAAAAAAACAGCAGAGATAATCAAGAAAACAGAGAACTAATGCTTTGAAAATATCAGTAATGACAAACCTCTAGAAAGACTAACAAAGAAAAAAGAAACCCAAAAATGCCAATATAAGGATCAGAACTGATAAAGGGTTATCACTACAAAATCTGCAGACATCTAAAGGAGAATAAGGGAAGACTGCAAAAAACCCTGGTGGCTCAGAAGGTAAAGTGTCTGCCTGAGATGCGGAAGACCTGGGTTCAATCCCTGGATCAGGAAGATCCCCTGGAGAAGGTAATGGCACCCCACTCCAGTACTCTTGCCTGGAAAATCCCATGGATGGAGGAGCCTGGTGGGCTGCAGTCCATGGGGTCACTAAAGAGTCGGACACGACTGAGCGACTTCCCTTTCACTTTTCACTTTCGTGCACTGGAGAAGGACATGGCAACCCACTCCAGTGTTCTTGCCTGGAGAATCCCAGGGAAGGGGGAGCCTGGTGGGCTGCCGTCTATGGGATCGCAAAGAGTCGGACACGACTGAAGCAACTTAGCAGCAGTAGCAGCAGCACGTCAAGATCTCAATTTTCTCCAAATTGATATACCTTTTTAATTAAATTCCTAGCAAAATCCCATCAAGATTGATTTGCATATAAAGATTATATCAGGCTTCTCCATCCAAGGGATTTTCCATGCAAGAGTGCTAGAGTGGATTGCCATTTCTTTCTCCAGGGGATCTTCCCAACCCAGGAATTGAACCCGGGTCTCTCGCATTCCAGGCAGACGCTTTACCGTCTGAGCCACCAAGGAAGCCCATGGAAAAGCAAAGGAATAAGAATAGCTAAAACATTTTGAAAAAGAATAAAGTGGGAGGTATGCATATGTAGTTCATTCAGTCGTATCCAGCTCTGTGACCCCACCAGTTTCCTCTGTCCATGGAATTTTCCAGACAAAAATACTGAAGTGGATTGCCATTTCCTATTCTGGGGGATCTTCCTGACTCAGAGATCAAACCTCTGTCTCCTGCATTGCCTACACTGGCAGCCAAATCCTTTACCACTGAGCCACCTGGAAAATCTAAGGTGAGGGGCTTCTGCCCATGGCAGTTGCCACAGTGATTACTGCATGCTTGGGAGGGGCAGCAAAGGGAGAGGTATAGTCTACTCAATTTCAAGACATGATATAGCTATTGTAATAAAAACTGTGAGGTGCTGTCAGAGAGACAGACATATAGATCAACATAACAGAATAAAGAACTCAGATCTACATTAATATGCTCAATTGGTTTTTGACAAAGGTGCAAAACTAGTCAGTTGAGGAAAGATAACCTTTTCAAGATGCAGGATAAATTGGACATCTCAATGAAGGAAGGACAGGAAGATAAGAGGGAGGAAGGGAAGGAAGGAGAGGGAAAAGAGGGGAGGGGAGAGAAGGGAAGGGGGGAAGGGAGAAAGGGAGGAAGAAAGAGAAGAAAGGAAAAGAAAGAAAAAAAGAAAAGAAAAAGGTCTTGACCTAAGTCTCCTGCTGCTAAGTCACTTCAGTCGTGTCCGACTCTGTGTGATCCCATAGACGGCAGCCCACCGGCTCCTCTGTCCCTGGGATTCTCCAGGCAAGAACACTGGAGTGGGTTGCCATTTCCTTCTCCAATGCATGAAAGTGAAAAATGAAAGTGAAGTCGCTCAGTGGTTTCTGACTCTTAGTGACCCCATGGAGTGCACCCCACCAGGCTCCTGCTTCCATGAGGTTTTCCAGGCAAGAGTACTGGAGTGCGGTGCCATTGCCTTCTAACTTTTATCAAAAAACAACTCAAAATCGATCACAGACTTACATGTAAAACATAAAACTTAGAAGAAAAAGGAAGAATCTGATACCCAAAAAGTTGACACATAAAATTAACCACTACATTGGCATAATGACATAATACAGCTGCTGAAACTCAGCCATCATGCCTCAGTCCAAGAAGCAGGAAAGAGGAAGTGGGCAAGGACAAAGGAAGTGTGACAGTTTCTGATTTTATTAAGGAATTTTTCTGGCAATCCTAATCAACACCTTTTGCTTACATCGCAGGTGGAAACTGTAATATTTTAGCTGGGAAAACAAGCAGAGTGCCAGCGTAACTAATTCTGATAAGCTAGGCCCCAGAGTGAAACTTTATATTTATCCTACTTGGGGTCCATAGAACTCCTGTAACAGTAGCTTGACATCTTCCATCTGTTTTAGGAACTCTGATTATTATTTAAATATTGAGCTTGCTCTATTCTCTCTTTCCTCACCTGACCAGTGAACCAGTGAAGTTGCTCAGTTGTGTCCAACTCTGCGACCCCATGGACTGTAGCCTACCAGGCTCCTTCACCCATGGAATTTTCCAGGCAAGAGTACTGGAGTGGGTTGCCATTTCCTTCTCTAGGGGATTTCCCGACCCAGGGATCAAACCCAGGTCTCCCGAATTATAGGCAGACGCTTTACCGTCTGAGCCACCAAGGAAGTCCTCCCCTGACAGTTCAATCATATACATGTTTTCTCTTTTCATTATATCTCTGTACTTCTGTATTATACATGTATATGTATAATCATAAACATGTTATCTCTTTTCATTATTTCTTTGTATTTCTAGGGTTGTTCCCTGGTGGCTCGGGCAATAAAGAATCTGCCTGCAATGCAGGATACCTGGTTTGATTGCTTGGTCAGGAAGATCCCCTGGAGAAGGGAATGGCAACCCACTCCACTATTCTTTCCTGGAGAATTCCATGGACACAGGAACCTTGTGGTCTACAGTCCATGGGGTCACAAAGAGTCAGATGAGACTGAGCAACTAACACTTTCTTTCCTTGGTGGCTCAGACAGTAAAGAATCTGCCTGAAATGTGGGAGACCCAAGTTTGATTCCTGGGTTGGGAAGATCCCCTGGAGAAAGGAATGGCTACCCACTCCAATATTCTTGCCTGGAAAATCCCATGGACAGAGGAACCTGGCTGGCTACAGTCCATGGGGTAACAAAGAGTTGGACATGACTAAGCAACTAACACAATCCAATTTTGTATTTTCCATTATTTCTTCTTTTGATTCCTTAATCCATTATTTTCTTCTGATCTTTTTTTTCTTGCTCTAATGTACTTTTAAACCCATCTATTGAATTCTTAATTTCAATTACTGACATTTTAGTTGTAAAACGACTGTATAGCTTTCTCTCACAGTTTCCAGTTCTCTGTGGAAACTTTTCATCTAATGTGTTTAACATATTATTTTAAACCCTTTGTCTGCTACTTCAACTATCAAGAAATTTTTTCAGTCTATATCTATTGTCTGGGGTTTATTCCCCTTGATTTTTGATGATTGGTTTTGTCTGCTAGTATGCCTGGTAAGTTGCCAGAAATTGGAGATAAGCTATAGAGATAATTTGAGGCTCTGGGTGATATCACAGTCCTCCAGAGATTATTTACTTTTGCTTCTACCAGGTATTCTGAGTAAGAACAGATTATTTTAACCCAATTGAGCTGGCATGATAAAGGATTTTGCTTTTTGTGAAGGTTGCCTACTTCTATTTCATCCTTGCTGCTAGGATACAATCTTTTAGGGATCCTTTGAAAGCCTGGAATATTTCATTCACAAGAGTCCCACCTTCTTGATAGGCCAATATTGTTTCTTCAGCTATAACACTGGTAGAAATTTAGCCTCTTAGCCACCATTTTCCATTCAACTTTTTCATGTTTCATCCTCCATTTATGAATCACCCAATGTCTTGCCACCCAACTGGCAACAACAGTTGGGTTCATTTTTGTGTTTCTCTCCTTTCCAGCATCTTGGCCCCTCAACCTCAGTCTTGGTAACTCTCAGATGCCTTTGAATATGTATTTTTAAAATTTTTATCCATCATTTATAATTGTTGTCATTTGAAGAATTAATCTGCAATTGAGTTTACCAGCAGCATCCTGACTGATGAATTCTGAATAATTGACCCCTTAAGGGCAGGAATTCTGACTTTTCACTGTCAGCCTCAGCTAAAGGTCTACAACACAGCAAACTGTTAAATGAATGAGGTCTTTTAAATTTATACAACTGGTCAAGACAATAAATGCTCTAGGAATTCACAGAAAGACATAAAATTTGAACTGAAATCATTATGTAAAAACATCATGAAGATGCAGGTTGATGTAAACCTCTGTTTTAACATTTGAGCCAGAGTGGATAGAACTTAGGTAGTCTGTGATATGGAGTAGGATGCTGTATTAGTCTCTATGCTGTGCTGTGCTTAGTCACTCAGTTGTGTCCAACTCTTTGTGACCTCATGGACTGTACCCACGAGGCTCCTCTGTCCATGGGATTCTCCAGGCAAGAATACTGGAGTGGGTTGCCATGCCCTCCTCCAGGGGATCTTTCCAACCCAGGGATCGAACCCAGGTCTCCTGCATTGTAGGAAGATTTGATACCATCTGAGCCATCAGGGAAGCCCATATTAGTCTCTAGATGCTGCTGAAATCAATTGCCACAAACCTAGCAGCTTAAAACAACACAAATTTCTTAATATTATAGCTCTGAGGTCAGAAGTCTGAGATGAGTCTTACAGGGTTAAAATCATTATTTTGGCAGAGATTTGTTCTTTATGTAGCCTCCAAGAGAGAATGTTTCCTTGCCATTTTCATCTTCAAAAGGTCACCTGAATTCCTTGGTTTGTGGCCCCTTCCTTCACCTTCAAAATGCATCTCTTGAACCTTTGCTTCTTTCGTCAGTTCAGTTCAGTCGCTCAGTCATGTCCGACTCTTTGCGACCCCATGAACCACAGCACACCAGGCCTCCCTGTCCATCACCAACTCCCAGAGTTCACCCAAACTCATATCCATTGAGTCAGTGATGCCATCCAGCCATCTCATCCTCTGTCGTCCCCTTCTCCTCCTGCCCCCAGTCCTTCCTAGCATCAGGGTCTTTTCCAATGAGTCAACTCTTCGCATGAGGTGGCCAAAGTATTGGAGTTTCAGCTTCAGCACCAGTCCTTTCAATGGACACCCAGGACTGATCTCCTTTAGAATGAACTGGTTCAAAGGCAGAAAAAGGAGATTTGATGAAAGAAGCATGCTTCTTCTGCCTTTGATCCACTTGCTTCCATCTTACAAGGACTGCTGTGATTATGCTGTGCACAGCTGAATAATCCAGTATCATCTCCCCATTTTAAGAGCCTTAACCACAGCTGTAAAGTCCCTTTTGTTGTGTGTTTGTTGTTGTTCAGTCAGTCAGATGTGTCTGACTCTTTGAGACCCCATGGATGGCAGCACACCCGGCTTCCCTGTCCTTCACCATCTCCCAGAGCTTTTGTTGTATAACTTAACATATTCATAGGCTCTGGGGACTGGGATGTGGACATACTCATAAGTCCATTATTCTGTACCACAGATGTTTTAGCAAAGGTTTAATGAAGTGGCCTAGAACCAACAGCATCAGTATCAGCTGGTAATTTGTTAGAAACACAAATTCTCAGCCTGAACCCAGATCTACTGGACCAAAAACTCTGGTGAGGCCCAGCAATCTATGTTATAGCAAGCCCTCCAGGTAATTCTGATGTATACTAAACCATTTGTGAGATACTGTCCAAGAGTGTGGTAAAAGGCAAAGCAGGTGCAAAGGATTCATGAGTAGATGGACTTCATGAGAATAAAGAATTTCTAGAGCATAACACAGATGGAATCAAGAGCATGGAGAGCCTGCAGTGAAGTGTTATATCACAGGCAAACTTTTGTCTCCAAATATGAATTTGCTGGTCTTCTTACATATTTCAAAGAATAAAACACTTAACTGAACATTCCCATTGATTTCATGAGGCATAAAATTAATCTTTTCAAATACACAATCTAACAGATTGACCTAGAAAAATAATTTTATTTTTAAAAATAAAAATCAAAAATTTATTCTAAGAATTTGCAGACTAAAGACATAATTTCTTACACACTCAAAAAATTTTTTTAAAATACAGAAATACTCAAAGGGTTAATTAATAATATTTTAATTCCAGAGCATCTTCCTCAAATTAGCTATAACAATAGCTGTAATTTATCAGCAATTTTACTATTTTCATTTTTCCTTCTAACAAGCAGCAAGTGAGGAATTCTTAACAGTGTTATCTCTAGAAGACTAGGGCCTCCAAAGAATCACAGGTGACTTCCCAAGAGGGCTGATTAACAGCAGAGGACAATTGCCTTTCCAAAGGCAGCAAACTGGGGCCATTTCAAATTGTGCTCTCCTAGAGGCAAACAGGAAACAGGAAGCTCTCTGCCAGCCATTATTACCCTCCCCCAGAGCAGGAAAAGCAATGGGAGGAGGCTTATCAGTTACTTTGACTCAGCCCAGGGAACGAGATGGCTTGTTCTGCAGGCCTGGGCTGCTAGGTAGCAGACACCTGCAATCTACTATAACTCTCCCTGACAGCCAAATAACATCCATTCAGTTTTAATACTGGGGAAATGAAAATGAATGCTACTCAAAGCACATTTACTAGGCTTTAAACAAAAGGGAAGATAGTTTTGTCAAGTGGCAGTGAACAAGCAAAAGATAAGCTACCTTCCATCAGCAGAAGTCTTTTGCTGGGCCCCAAACTGCTCTGGTGGCTCAGTCAGTAAAGAATCTGCCTGCAATGCGGAAGACCTGGATTCGATTCCTGGGTTGGAAAGATCCCCTGGAGGACAGCATGGCAACCCGCTCCAGTATGCTTGCCTGGAGAATCTCCATGTACAGAGGAGCCTGGCGGGCTACAGTCCGTGAGGTCACAAAGAGTTGGACATGATGATGCGTTTGAACTGTGCTGTTGGAGAAGACTCTTGAGGGTCCCTTGGACTGCAAGGAGATCCAACCAGTCCATTCTGAAGGAGATCAACCCTGGGATTTCTTTGGAAGGAATGATGCTAAAGCTGAAGCTGCAGTACTTTGGCCACTTCATGCGAAGAGTTGACTCATTGGAAAAGACTCTGATGCTGGGAGAGATTGGGAGCAGGAGGAGAAAGGGACGACCCAGGATGAGATGGCTGGATGGCATCATGGACTCGATGGACGTGAGTCTGAGTGAACTCGGGGAGATGGTGATGGACAGGGAGGCCTGGTGTGCTGCGATTCACGGGGTTGCAGAGTCGGACACGACTGAGACTGAACTGAACTGAAGCGACCAAGCACGCACAGGACAAACTCCTCTGGGAGAACATCACCATAGCACTCAGCTACAAAAACTCAAAATGAGGAGAAACAGTAAGACGAGTTATAGTGTCCTCTAGCAAATGTAACAATAATAAGAGAATACGGGAGTAGGTAGCCGTTTTCTCCTCCAGGGGATCTCCCCAACACACCGATTGAACCCGTGTCTCCTGAAGCTCCTGCATTGGCAGGTAGATTCTTTTACCACTGAGTCACTTGAGAAACTAGTCCATGCTTCCACACGAATTCCTGTAGCCTCCTGGACTTGGTACAGTAGTGCACCCACAGCTTATTCTATTTGCATTTCTTTGCAAAATTTAACATACTCTCAAACAAGCCTGAGTTTAGAAGCAGAAGAGAGCTAAGTGCTGCTGCTGCTGCTAAGTCACTTCAGTCGTGTCCGACTCTGTGCGAACCCAGAGATGGCAGCCCACCAGGCTCCCCCATCCCTGGGATTCTCCAGGCAAGAACACTAGAGTGGGTTGTCATTTCCTTCTCCAGTGCATGAAAGTGAAAAGTGAAAGTGAAGTCGCTCGGTCATGTCCGACTCTTCACGGCCCCATGGACTGCAGCCTACCAGGCTCCTCCTTCCATGGGATTTTCCAGGCAAGAGTACTGGAGTGGAGCTAAGTGCTGAATGTGCCAAAATATACCAATTTATGAGTATCACCATGATTAAATATTTTAAGACTTCTCTTCAGGTTACTGAAACGGATCTACAAAGGATCTTCATCACACAGACATAGCGTAAGGGATCCATGCTTTGAGATTATATTTGTGGAGGAAAAAAGGAGAATTTGAATTGATATAACAGGTGCTATTAATTAACTCAAATGTTGGTTCTGACTGGGGCCAAGTCAAACCAACTGGTCATATGATTTAAGATATTTCCAAATATGTTTTTTTCTCCAACCTTTCTCTGTTAGCAATGGCATCGGCAACCCACATACCCAAAGGAGAACACACTGAGCCATTCTTATCTTTACCCTCTCCTTTACCATCTCCCCACCCACTTCATGCACATATGCAGTTTTAACCACTTGAGACCCTTTCTCATTCCACCTCTGAAATACCCTCATTTCTGTCTCTCTCCATTCCCAGTGCCCAACTTTTGGCTCCCATCATCTTTCTCTCTGGACTACAAACACTGCCTCTTGACCCATGTCCAAATCCTTGAAACCTTGACCAGAAGGGCCAAACACCCTCAACACAGTAGGTCAAATGTCCCTCACATGTGCATCTCATTCCCTCAGGAAAAGTCAATGGTCCCCTCATCAATGTTTTCACATCACTCTCTTCTGGATTTAACACAATCATTCTATAAAATTATTTTATTGAGATACAACTTGTATACAACAAAAGACACCAATCTTAAGTGTATAGCTGGACTAATTTTTACATATGTGTATGACCTGTAGCCACCACCCAAATCAAGACATCAAACATGCCAGCAGCTCCTCAATGTTCTCTTTACCCTGCTCCCAGTCAACACGTTGCCACCCAAAGGTAACCACTATTCTAACCTCAAATCACTAGATTAAGTTGCCTATTTTTAAATTGTATATAAATGGAATCAAGAAGTATGCACTCTTCTATGTGGTATTCTATTTTATGAATGCACCATTTATCCATTCTGTGAACAGATATTTAGGATGCTTCAATTTGGAGGCAATTATAAATCTGTCATGTCATATTATCGTACATATTTTTGTGGACATATACACTATTTCTGTGGAGAAGGCAATGGCACCCTACTCCAGTACTCTTGTCTGGAAAATCCCATGGATGGAGGAGCCTGGTAGGCTGCAGTCTGTGGGGTCACTAAGAGTTGGACATGACTGAGCGACTTCACTTTCACTTTTCATTTTCATGCATTGGAGAGGAAATGGCAACCCACTCCAGTGTTCTTGCCTGGAGAATCCCAGGGGTGGGGGAGCCTGGTGGGCTGACGTCTATAGGGTCACACAGAGTCGGACACGACTGAAGTGACTTAGCAGTAGCACACTATTTCTGTTGGATGTGTACCCAGAAGTGGAATCGTTAAGTCATAGGATATATATATATATATGTATGTATGTATATATATATTATATATATGCAGGGTGACACATACCTATCCTAGCTTTGTCAACACCTCACTCACCCAAAGCAACGTGGAATATTCAAATCAGTTCCCTATATCCCTTGGTCCCTACAGAGTTGCCCAAAAGCTCATTTGTATCTATCTGCCTGGTACTACTGGGTTTTAAACTTGCTGATACGTATTTTGTCCCCAATTAAACTGCTGGAAAATTTAACAGGCTAGAAAACCTCAAATGTTCAACTCTTTTTTCCCTGTAACTTTGTGCAGATTTATTCTGAAATGTGCTAAGGAAACCATGCTCATTAAGTAGCCATTCTGCTTTTAAGGTGGAATCAATTAGTGCCAAAGTTCTCCACCTCAACCCAGAGATAGAAAAGGCCTCCTGGAGAAACACCCCCAAAAGATGCATGTCCCTTGATCTGTTTGCGCAGATGGCAGGTATTAGTTACACAAACACATGGAAAGAAGATAGGATTACGGTAGGAAGTCCTCCAAAGTCCTCCAGCTCTCCCTGAAACTGAATTTCTTGCTCTTCCTGTTTTTGCTTCTGAGTCTTAAATTTTCACTGCTCTTGTATTTCTGTGAGTGTCATAGCATGAACCACTTTCTACTCCTTCTCACAGAGATGATTCTCTGCATTTTGATGTCACTTTTAATAAAACATTGGTTCCAGACAGTTTCAGCTACCACATCCAAAAGAAGCCCTTTGCAAACCTGAAACTGTAACCCTCCCTGAGCTAAAAGTAGAACAAAAGTCCCAAAGATAAAGTTTCATAAAGCTATGCAAAATGGGAAGATATATATTGTTATTATTTTCTTTTACCCTGAGAAGTATTAATAAAATTTAAATGTCCTTTTGATTTGAAATAAAGATCTTCTTTTAATTGAGAGAAACTCAATGTGTCTGAGTTACTCACTTGTTGCTACCCTATTCAGGAGGAGAGGTTTCATGAAAAAATTCTGATCTGGCAGCAGGCAGCCATTCTGTGCAATTAGGCACCTCATTCTTCTATCTTAAGAGATGCTTCTAAAATGAGTTCAACAAATAAGTATTTCTGAACACCCTCAGGCAAAATTAACCAGCCTGCACCTCTCACTTCCCCTTCTCAAAATCACAGTAAAATGACAGCTATTAATTCACTGAAACCTGGCAAATACCATGATTCACCCTGGGCAAGGGGTCAAGTTAACACTGGCAGAGCAGGATGGACAGTGTAATAATCTGGCTACTTCTTTAGGAAAACCTCAGGTGGTTTAAATAAAGTCCTGTGACATTTTTCTTGATTTTACAAATGTCCCACCCAATTCTCTCTGCCAAATGGTGATGCCACTTATCCCTCAGGATTCCTGATAGAGATGGCATATAATACAACCTCAAATATCAACTCAAATACCACCTTTTTATTTAAATATCCAAAAAAATGGTGTCAAAGGAAATACAGATATTGAGATGCTTTAATTATTGTTTAAAACAAGATATGAGGAAGGACACTACATAATGATCAAGGGATCAGTTCAAGAGGAAGACATAACAATTGTAAATATCTATGCTCCCAACATAGGAGAACCTCAATACATAAGACAAACACTGCTGCTGCCAAGTCGCTTCAGTCGTGTCTGACTCTGTGCGACCCCATAGATGGAAGCCCACCAGGCTCCCCCGTCCCCGGGATTCTCCAGGCAAGAACACTGGAGTGGGTTGCCATTTCCTTCACCAATGCATGAAAGTGAAAAGTGAAATGGAAGTTACTCAGTCGTGTCCGACTCTTAGAGACCCCATGGACTGCAGCCTACCAGGCTCTGCTGTTCATGGGATTTTCCAGGCAAGAGTACTGGAGTGGGGTGCCATTGCCTTCTCCGAAGACAAACATTAACAGACATAAAAGGACAAATTGACAGTAACACAATAATAGTAAGAGACTTTAACACCCCATCCACACCTACGAACAGATGATCAAAACAGAAAATTAATAAGGAAACACAAGTCTTAAATGATACATTAGATGAGATGGATTTCATTGATATCTTCAGGACATTCCATTCAAATGCAGAAGAATCCACCTTCTTCTCAAGTGCACATGGAACATTCCCCAGGAGATACCACATCTTGGGTCACAAATCAAACCTCAGTAAATTTAAGAAAATTGAAATCGTATTAAGCATCTTCTCCGACCACAATGCTATGAGACTAGATGTCAATTACAAGAAAAAAACTGAAAAACCCAAAACATGGAGATTAAACAATACATTTCTAAATAACCAACAGGTTACTAAAGAAATCAAAAGGGAAATCAAAAAATGTCTAGAAACAAATGACAATGAAAACATAACAACTCAAAACCTAGGGGATGCAGTGAAAGCAGTTCTAAGAGGGAAGTTTATAGCAATACAATCCTACCTCAAAGAAACAAAAAAAACATTGAAGAGACAACCTAACTTTACACCTAAAACAACTGAAAAGAAAGAAAAAAAAAACAAAATTAGTAGAAGGAAATAAATCAAAAAGTTCAGAGCAGAAATAACTGAAAAAGAAATGAAAGAAACAATAGTAAACATTGATAAAACTAAAAGCTGGTTCTTTGAGAAGATAAACAAAACTGACAAACCTTTAGCCAGACTCATCAGAAAAAAAGAGAGAAGAATCAAATCAAAAGGAGAGGTTACAAGAGACAATACAGAAACACAAAGAATTATAAGAGACTATTATGAACAACTATATGGCAATAAAATGGATAACCTGGAAGAAATGGACAGATTCTTAGAAAAGTTCAATCTTCCAAGACTGAACCAGGAAGAAACAGAAATTATGAACAACCCAATTACAAGAACTGAAATTGAAGCTGTGATCAAAAATCTCCCCCCCAAAAAACAAAAGGCCAGGACCAGATGGCTTCACAGCAAAATTCTATCAACATTTAGAGAAGAGCTAATGCCTATTCTTTTAAAACTCCTTCAAAAAATTGCAGAGGAAGGAACACTTCCAAATTCATTCTACAAGACCACTATCACCCTGATACCAAAACCAGACTGTTCAGTTCAGTTCAGTCACTCAGTTGTGTCCAACTCTGCGACCCCATGAATTGCAGCACACCAGGCCTCCCTGTCCATCACCAACTCCCGGAGTCTACCCAAATCCATGTCCATCGAGTTGGTGATGCCATCCAGCCATCTCATCCTCTATTGTCCCCTTCTCCTCCTGCCTCCAATCCTTCCCAGCATCAGGGTCTTTTCCAATGAGTCTTGCATGAGGTGGTCAGAATATTGGCATTTCAGCTTCAACATCAGTCCTTCCAATGAACACCCAGGACTGATCTCCTTTAGGATGGACTGGTTGGATCTTCCAGACAAAGACAACACAAAAAAAGAAAAGTACAAGCCAATATCACTGATGAACATAGATGCAAAAATCCTTAACAAAATTCTAGCAAACAAAATTGAGCAACACATCAAAAAGCTCATACACCATGATCAAGTTGGGTTTATTCCAAGGATGCAAAGATTCTTCAATATATGCAAATCAATCAACGGTGTATTTGTTAATACACCATACTGTATTTATTAAACACCATATTAACAAATTTAAAGATAAAAATCATATGATCATCTCAATAGATGCAGAAAAAGCCTTTGACAAAATTCAAGACCCATTTATGATTAAAACTATTCAAACAAATTGGCATAGAAGGAACCTACCTCAACATAGTAAAGGCCATATATGATAAGCCTACAGCAAACATTATTTTCAATGGTGAAAACCTGAAAGCATTCCTCCTAAGATCAGAAACAAGACAGGAGTGTGCACTTTCACCACTATTATTCAACATAGTTCTGGAAGTCCTAGCTACAGCAATCAGAGAAGTGAAAGAAATAAAAGGAATCCAGATTGGAAAAGAAGTCAATCTCTCACTGTTTGCAGATGACATGATACTGGACATAGAAAACCCTGAAGATAGTAACAGAAGATTACTAGAGCTAATCAGTGAATTTAGCAAAGTTGCAGGATATAAAATCAATACAAAGAAATCACTTGCACTTCTATATACTAACAACGAAAAATCAGAAAGAAATTAAGGAATCAATCCTATTCATCACTGCAACAAAAACGAACTAAATATCTAGGAATAAACTTACCTAAGGAGACAAAAGAACTGTACACAGAGAATTATAAGACACTAATGAAAAAAATCAAAGACAACACAAACAGATGGAGAGATAGATATTCCATGTTCCTGGGTAGGAAGAACCAATATTGTGAAAATGACTATACTACCAAGTGCAGTCTATAGATTCAATGTAATCCTTATCAAATTACCAGTGGCATTTTTCACAGAACTAGAACAAAAAAGTTTACAATTCACATGGAAACACAAAAGACCCTGAATAGCCAAAGCAGTTTTGAGAAAGAAGAATGGAGCTTGAAGAATCAACCTTCCTGAGTTCAGATTATACTACAAAGCTACAGTCATCTAGACAGTATGGTACTGGCACAAAAACAGAAATATAGACCAATGGAACAAGATAGAAAGTCCAAAAATAAACCCATGCACCTATGGGTACCTTATTTTTGACAAAGGAGGCAAGACTATACAATGGGGCAAAGACAGCCTCTTCAATAAATGGTGCTGGAAAAACTGGACAAATACATGTAAAAGAATGAAATTAGAACACTGCCTAACATCATACACAAAGATAAACTCAAAATGGATGAAAGACCTAATGTAAGACCAGAAACTATAAAACTCTTAGAGAAAACATAGGCAGAACACTCAATGACATAAATCAAAGCAAAATCCTCTACAACTCACCTACTAGAGTAATGGAAATAAAAACAAAAGTAAACAAGTGGGACTTGATTAAACTTAAAAGCTTTTGCACAGCAAAGGAACTATAAGCAACGTGATAAGACAACCCTCAGAATGGGAGAAAATAATAGCAAATGAAACAACTGACAAAGGATTAGTTTCCAAAATATACAAGCAGCTCATACAACTCAATACCAGAAAAACAAACAACCCAATCAAAAAATGGGGGAAAGACCTAAACAGACATTTCTCCAAAGAAGACATACAGATGGCTAACAAACAAATGAAAAAAAGATGCTCAACATCGCTCATTATTAGAGAAATGTAAATCAAAACTACAATGAGATATCACCTCACACCACTCAGAATTGGCCATCATCAAAAAGTCTGCAAACCATAAATGCTGGAGAGGGTGTGGAGAAAAGGGGACACTCTTGCAGTGTTGGTGGGAATGTAAATTGATACAGTCACCATGGAAGACAGTACGGAGATTCCTTTAAAAACTAGGAATAAAACCACCATATGACCCAGCAATCCTGCTCCTGGGCATATACCCTGAGGAAACAAAAATTGAAAAAGACACATGTATTCCATTGTTCCTTGCAGCAGTGTTTACAGTAGCTAGAACATGGAAGCAACGTAGATGTCCATCGACAGATGAATGGATAAGGAATTTGTGGTACATATACACAATGAAATATCACTCAGCCGTAAAAGGGAATACATTTGAGTCAGTTCCAATGAAATGGATGAACCTTGAAACTATTATACAGAGTGAAGTAAGTCAGAAAGAGAAAGATAAATATCGTATTCTAATGCATATATATAGAATCTAGAAAAATGGTACTGAAGAATTTATTTACAGGGTAGCAGTGGAGAAACATGGAACAACAGACTGGTTCCAAATAGGAAAATGAGTACGTCGAGGCTGTATATTGTCACCCTGCTTATTTAACTTATATGCAGAGTACATCATGAAAATCACTGGAAGAAGCACAAGCTGGAATCAAGATTGCCAGGAGAAATATCAATAACCTCAGATATGCAGATGACACCACCCTTATGGCAGAAAGTGAAGAGGAACTAAAAAGCCTCTTGATGAAAGTGAAAGAGGAGAGTGAAAAAGTTGGCTTAAAGCTCAACATTCAGAAAACGAAGATCATGGCATCTGGTCCCATCATTTCATGACAAATAGATAGGGAAAGAGTGGAAACAGTATCAGATTTTATTTTTTTTGGTTCCAAAATCACTGCAGATGGTGATTGCAGCCATGAAATTAAAAGACACTTTCTCCTTGGAAGGAAAGTTATGACCAACCTAGACAGCATATTGAAAAGCAGAGATATTACTTTGCCAACAAAGGTCAGTCTAGTCAAGGCTATGGTTTTTCCTGTGGTCATGTATGGATGTGAGAGTTGCACTGTGAAGAAGGCTGAGCGCCGAAGAATTGATGCTTTTGAACTGTGGTGTTGGAGAAGACTCTTGAGAGTCCCTTGGACTGCAAGGACATCCAACCAGTCCATCCTAAAGGAGATCAGTCCTGGGTGTTCATTGAAAGGACTGATGCTGAAGCTGAAACTCCAATACTTTGGCCACCTCACGCGAAGAGTTGACTCATTGGAAAAGACCCTGATGCTGGGAGGGGTTGGGGGCAGGAAGAAAAGGGGACAACAGAGGATGAGATGGTTGGATGGCATCACCGACTCGATGGACATGAGTTTGGGTGAACTCCGGGAGTTGGTGATGGACAGGGAGGCCTGGCGTGCTGTGATTCATGGGGTGGCAAGAGTCGGACACAACTGAGTGACTGAACTGAGTGGAGAAACAGACATATAGAATAGACTTATGGACATGGGGAGAGGGGAGAAGAGGGTGGGATGTATGGAAAGAGTAACATGGAAACTTACATTGCCATATGTAAAATAGCCGATGGGAATTTGCTGTATGGCTCAGGAAACTCAAACAGGGGCTCTGTATCATAGAGGGGTGGGATAGGGAGGGAGTTGGGAGGGAGGTTCAAAAGGGAGGGGATATATGTGTACCTATGGAGAAGGCAATGGCCACCCACTCCAGTACTCTTGCCTGGAAAATCCCATGGATGGAGGAGCCTGGTAGGCTGTAGTTCATGGGGTCACAAAGAGTCGGACACGACTGAGCGACTTCCCTTTCACTTTTCACTTTCATGCATTGGAGAAGGAAATGGCAACCCAGTCCAGTGTTCTTGCCTGGAGGATCCCAGGGACGGGGGAGCCTGGTGGGCTGCCGTCTCTGGGTTCGCACAGAGTCAGACACGACTGAAGCGACTTAGCAGCAGTAGCAGCAGCATGGCTGATTCATGTAGGTTTGACAGAAAACAAAGCAATTATCCTTCATTTAAAATAATTAATTAATTAATAAAAAAACAAGAATGTAATTCATAGCTGTCTGTTTTCTACAAATTCCAGCTAAAGTAACTTTCCCCTCTTTAACTTCTCACTTCCCTCACTTGTTACTTTTGCACCTACCTCTATCTTTTCTTCTCCCTTCTTTCCCACAACACACATACACACAAGTATACTTTTCTGCATTGGAATGCTTGCCCCCACATCACCACGACACCACATCTAACTGATGCTGTTGATCTTAACAACATCAGCCTATATAACTGTTCAAACTAACCCAGCACATTGGTCTCTTGTGAGTACCACCCTGTACCAAGCAAGTACCCCCTCTACACATCCCTTCCAGGTCCAAGCTCCAAGGAGATGGCAGAGTACACACTGTTATCTGACAACTCAACCATGGAATAATTACAATTCAAGCAGGCACCAGAACAAATTTGACACAGAAAGATTAAAGTAATGACAGCAACACTAATATTAAGTGTAATAATGATGATTATAATAAACCCTACCCCACTAATACTAATTTTATTTTGCATATTTAATTTTACAAAATTGAATACACTGCTGCTGCTGCTGCTGCTGCTGCTGCTAAGTCGCTTCAGTAGTGTCTGACTCTGTGCAACGCCATAGATGGCAGCCCACCAGGCTCCCCCGTCCCTGGGATCCTCCAGGCAAGAACACTGGAGTGGGTTGCCATTTCCTTCTCCAAGGCATGAAAGTGAAAAGTGAAAGTGAAGTCGCTCAGTCATGTCCAACCCTCAGCGATCCCATGGATGCAGCCTTCCAGGCTCTTCCATCCATGGGAAGAATACACTGCACATACACATTAATTTTACTTTTGTCTTTTTCCACTTAAAACTATGCTAAACATTTTCACATATTTCCACATAGTCTTAACATTTCATTTTTATGCTGACTGCACAATACTTTTACCTAAAATTCATCTAATTTTGTCATCAGTAATGTTAGCTGTATATCTTATCTATTCTAAGACTATGCTGCTTAATTGCTTAACTTAATATACAATAAAGATAAATGTGTTGTTAGTCATTCGGTTGTGTCCGACTCTTTGTGACCCCTAGACTTCAGCCCACCAGGCTCCTCTGTCCGTGGAGTTCTCCAAGGAGAATACTAAAGTGGATTGCCATTCCTTTCTCCAGGGGATCTTCCCCACCCACAGATCAAACTTGGGTCTCCTGTATTGCAGATTCTTTACCATCTGAGCCACCAGGAAAGCCCAAAGATAAATAAAATATATCAAAATATTAATAAATAGCTGTTCTAGAGGATAGGACACTGAGTGATTTTTCTTTCTGCTTTTGTACTTCCTAAATTTTCTATAATATGCAATAGAAAGTTTTTATTTTAAAACTTTAATAATATCACTTATCAAGTATTTACTATATAGCAGGCACTCTTCTAAATCAATATGTAATATTCTACCTTCTAATGTTTAATCCTATAAAACTTTATTTTAATAATCCTAAAAATAAAAACTTCTAAAAAACGAATACTATTACTATCCCCATTTTACAAATGAGAAACTGAGGCACAGAGCAATTAAGGAAACTGCAAAATAGGCAGAGTAGCAAGAATTTTAACTTAGTTCAACCCAAGTCTCACTCTTGCCCTATATGCTGTATTTTTTTAAAATGAGTATGCTTTCTAAATATATTTAAGGCTTAACCATTTTAAAATAGCCTACTGACTGGCTTTATGTTGCAATGGACTTCGTTATGTTTTTGCCACTTTGAGATTGCTAAGCGCCCAATGTAGAACCATCTTTATCATCTTCACCACCACCACCACCATCATCATACTATCAACTGTAATACCACCATCAGTTAAAGCCCTTTATTAAGCTTTTAGCATGTGCAGAATACTATACAAGGCACTTGGGGAAATACAAAGTATGTAAAACACATGTTCATTACTCTTGAGAATACCAGAGCTAGTCTGAAAACAGTTTCAAAATCAAAAGGAAGGAAGGAAGGATCCCTGAAATATGAATTGAGAATTTACATACATATCTGGAACTTATAGGCAATGGCAACCTACTCCAGTACTCTTGCCTGGAAAATCCCATGGATGGAGGAGCCTGGTAGGCTGTAGTCCATGGGATCGCTACTAGTCGGACATGACTGAGCAACTTCACTTTCACTTTTCACTTTCATGCCTTGGAGAAGGAAATGGCAACCCACTCCAGTGTTCTTGCCTGGAGGATCCCAGGGATGGGGGAGCCTAGTGGGCTGCCATCTATGGGGTCGCACAGAGTTGGACACGACTGAAGCGACTTAGCAGCAGCAGGCAAATAAAAATTTCTTCTATCTAAAATATGAAAATAATTTAAGATAATGAATGAATAATGAAGTGTTTTATTTATTTAGGATAATTGCCTCAGATTTCCATTCCATCTTACATATATAAAGTTTTACAAAAGAAAAAAAAATGAAGGTCAAAGTCAACTGCATATATCACACCATTCCTTTTGTATATTTTCAGCCTGGATCACAATATTCCCTAGTTCTATGCCAAATTAAAAATAGCTGTTCTCATATGCAATATGTAATTGTATACAACAAGTTTAATAAAATAAGATTCTGACCCTTTACCTTCCAAAATATTCTAAATATCATTAGCAAAAGGAAGTTTCTAGTTCTGATCATAGGTTGCAAGTCTAAAGTTGAGTAATTGCTCTGCCAATCTATTCAAATGAATGTGCTTGGCTTACATAACCTTTCTGGCATTTTTGAAACTCACCTGTTTATTTGATATAATACACTAAAGTATGTTAGTCACTCAGTCGTGTCCAACTCTTTGCAACCCCATGGACTATGGCCCCTCAGACTCCTCTGTCATAGGATTCTCTTCAGGCAAGAATCCTGGAGTAGGTGGCCATGCCCTCCTCCAAGGTGTCTTCCAGACCCAGGGATCAAACCCAGGTCTCCTGCATTGCAAGCAGATTCTTTACAGTCTGAGCCACCAGGTAGCCTCCCTGCTAAAAGTAAATGTATATTTTGAAGAAAAGACTTCTACTTTTACAAACTAATATTTTTAAAGATTTTATATATGTACATTTACCAGGTGGCTCAGGTGGAAAAGAATCTGCCTGAAGTGCAGAAGATCCAGGTTCAATCCCTGGGTCAGGAAGATCCCCTAGAGAACGGCATGACAACCCACTCAATATTCTTGCCTGGAGAATTCCTTGGACAGAAGAGCCTGGAGGGCTACAGTCAATGGGGTCACAGAGTCAGACACAACTAACTAATACTTTCACTTTTCACCTTCAAATAAATACTAAAGCCAAACTAAAATAAGGCTTAGAAGATGACCTTAGGAAACTATTTTAGCAGATAATAAAAATAATTTGTTGGCAGTATATAAATTGTACATAAAATGTTTTTCTGAAACACTTAGAGGTGCTTAATTATGATTTGTAGTCTCAAACACTTTAAATATCTTCATGACATCTTGTTTAGACTATTAAATTATTTGGCAATCCTTCTATCATAAATACAAAAGTAAACTTCATGAATTTGGAACCCACAGCATCCAATTAAATTAAATGTCTTCAGATTAGACTAAAATTTCAATCACATGAGACTTCTTCATCATTCTCAACTCTGACTGTGTAGGTATCCTTGACCTTGGTTCTAGTGAAACCTCCTTAAGTGGAGTAGATTTATTTTCCCTTTATATCTGCTGAGCATTCCTTTTGATTTTTCCTGACAATTTGTTTTTTACTGTGACTTTAATCTTCATCAGTCCATACAGCCAGTTTCTTATTTATTCTATTTATAAATTCCAACAAAATAATGTCTTTCATGTTTTTTAAATATTAAAATTTAGTGATGCTCTTAATTTAACAAGTTTCCTTTCTGTGAAAAACTGAAGGTTTTTAGAGAAATATCCAACCTTACATACTCACTTATTTTTTAATAATTTCTAAGCCTTAAAAGTGGGGAAGGCTTCCCGGCTGGCTCAGTGGTAGAGAATCCACCTGCCAATGCAGAAGACATGGGTTCGACCCCTGGTCCAGGAAGATTCCACATGCTGCAGAGCAACTAGGCTTGTGCACCGCAACTATTGAACCTGTGCTCTAGACCCTGGGAGCCACATCTACTGAGTTCACTCGCTGTAACGACTGCAGCCTGCATGCTCTAGAGCCCATGCTCTGCAACAAGAGAAGCCGCTGCAATGAGAAGCCCATGCACTGCAACTAGAGAGCAGCCCCTGCTCACTGCAGCTAGAGAAAGCCCACACAGTAATGAAGACCCAGTACAACCAAAAATAAATAAATCAAATTACTTTTGTTCAAGTCTGTTGGCCTCCATAAGTCTGGGAAACATGACTTATCATATGAGAATAAAGTTGAAAAATAAAAACAAAAAAAGTTCAGGGTTCACAATTACCCTTTAGAAAAAGTCTTAGTATTTCATTTAGTATTTAAAGTCCATAAACTGGCCCCTGATCTCTCTTCCTAATCTTACCTTCCACTCTATCTCAAAACAATACTCTCTTCAGGATTTAAGTTCAAGCCATTATTCCATGGTCCTCAACTGTGAAACAGGTTAATAATCTTTATTTCTGTTAGTTGTAGAATTTAAAGTAAATTAAGCACGAACCTTAGCAGCAAGCACAAACCTACTTAGCGTGGAAGCAAAGAGCTGTCACAGAGTTGGGCCTAAATCTCAGAGAACTGCTCATGGTAACATTAATCTCCAAGCCTCAGTTTCCTCATCTGTAAAACAGAATTATACCACTAAATTGGGTTCAACATAAAGCACTTAGTACAGAAGCTGGGACAGACTAAATGTAGACACACATTATACATGAAAAAATGAATACTGCTATCCTCCACGTAAAGCAAGAGAAACAGACAGAGACTTCCAGGAATTCACTTTAAATCCACTGAGATGAGCTCACCTCTCCAAACCAGAGAAAACAGGCTCTTAGAAGGCAGAGGCAAAGTGACTTCACTGAAATTGAAGTTTCAAAATTTATTCCGGAGCTCAGCTTTGCGCAGAATAGCTGATCTGAAATCTGGCTGCCTGTGTGTACTGGGTTTTGGCACAGTTAAACCTGCACGGTCAGGTACCTCGGTCAAAGATAGCTTGGCCAATTACATTTAACAATACTCAGACACAGATTAAACCATTTAGAAAATTGACGAGGGCAATTCTTATCTTTACCAGACCTCCTACCCCAGGTCACCTCTCCATAGAGAATGAGAAATGACAAAAGTAAGTAAAGTAAAAGGTACCTCCTTGTTTGCTTGAAATAAATAAGAAACATTAAATTCACCAGTTTTTATGTTTAGAATCAAAAACTTAAGAGTTTCTGTGGTAAACACAATGTACTCTTAAAATGGGAAATTCTTTCCCTCTTAGAGTCCCAGAGATAGACACTGGGTATCAAGAAGCCCAAGAATAGATAAGCAGCTGGTCAACTGAGGGAGGAAAGAGTCCAAGGAAAAGAAAGCATCCAAGGGGAGGAGAAAGAGGGACCAGAAGAGGAAAAAGGGAGACGAAATGACCGTGGAAGAAATAAGTTCATCTGAGAAAGAGGTGAACTGCTGATGCTGAGGAATCAGGTCCAACAGAGAAAGGAAAGAAAATAAAGTACCCAGGGTCCAGACCTGAGTACGTTCACATTTGCAATTATGACTCATATATCTCGGATGAGGAAAATAAACAGGGACTAAATAAACTCTACAGAGTGATTAGCCCCCAAATTCGGCCAAGTCTCCCATAATGTAAGAACAAAGAAGGCGAAGACAATAACCCATTACATTATGTCATTTGACCCTCACTCAGTCTTTATCTCATCCACAATATGTCACTGAGAAGGGTTTGAATCAAATACGGTTGTGGGAGGATGCACCTCAGCCTCATGCAGGCAGACAGGATTATTCCTTGTTCATCTTTGTCTTCTTGAGCACCAGCTTACACATAATAGCTACCTCATGAAGGCTGTTGAATTTAATTGAATAAACTATGTATTACTAAAGAGTGTTCACATTCAATTTTTTTTAAAATCACAACAAAGGCTTTAGATATGGCAAACTCTCACCTTCCAATCAAGGACCCCAGGAAACATCCAACCACCTCTCCTGCCTCTGGCATCCAGCCATAACTTGCTGATGCCATCAGAATAAATAAAATTAACAGAATTCTTCTTATTAATAAAACAGATCAGGGAAACCATGCTCCTGTGCACTCTATTTTCTAAACGCTTAACTGTATGTGATGCTTTATATACTTGATTATTTTCATATGATTCTATGTCTGGTTCTTCAATGTGACTTCTGGTTTTTTAAGTCTTTTTTTTCCTTTCATGTATCCCCTAGGCAGACTTGCAAACTCTAGGGGTTCAATAAATGTGTCTAGATAGTAACAGCCTAACATAGAATTTAGAAAGGTGTTCTGTTTGTTTTTTTAAAAATTATATTATTACCCTCATTCTGCAAGTGTTTCTGGCAATTAACCACTTTTAAACTACAGGAAAGAATTGAGTAGATGAGGTTGATAAATAGTCTTTTTATTGTTCTTGTTTAGGCTCTCCTTATCTCTTGTTTGGATAAGCTCCTTACCTGGTTCCTCTGCCCACGGCATCTTCCCTTCAACTCATCCTTTACACTGCTGCCAGGATGGTATCTGTAAAACACAACTTAGTTCAGGCCACTGTCCTCCTCAGAAAACTTTAATGGGTTTCTCTCACCTGCAGAATAAAAGCTCCAATGACCTTGTATATGGCATTCAAGATATTCCAAAGCTCCACACTGCCCTTGTTTCCCTACCTCTTAACTCTATACATCTGCCCCAAATTCCCAGCTCAAGTGACCAAGAGCCAAGTATATTGCATTTTCAAGCCTCATTACCATGTTCATTCCATTTTTTCAACCTAGGTTGCCCTCTTTGTTGTTCTTCTTTGTTCTTCAAATCCAACTCATCCTCTAAGACTCAAGCTACGTCTCACCTCTCTGTAAGACAACCACAGAGATCCCCAAGTACAATTAATTATTCTTTTTCTGGGGTCACAGTGTATTCAGTTCAGTCACTCAGTCGTGTCCGACTCTTTGTGACCCCATGAATCACAGCACGCCAGGCCTCCCTGTCCATCACCAACTCCCGGAGTTCACTCAGACTCACATCCATCGAGTCAGTGATGCCATCCAGCCATCTCATTCTCTGTCGTCCCCTTCTCCTCCTGCCCCCAATCCCTCCCAGCATCAGAGTCTTTTCCAATGAGTCAACTCTTCGCATGAGGTGGCCAAAGTACTGGAGTTTCAGCTTTAGCATCATTCCTTCCAAAGAAATCCCAGGGCTGATCTCCTTCAGAATGGACTGGTTGGATCTCCTTGTAGTCCAAGGGACTCTCAAGAGTCTTCTCCAACAACACAGTTCAAAAGCACCAATTCTTCGGCGCTCAGCTTTCTTCACAGTCCAACTCTCACATCCATACATGACCACTGGAAAAACCATAGCCTTGACTAGGCGGACCTTAGTCGATAAAGTAATGTCTCTGCTTTTGGATATGCTATCTAGGTTGGTCATAACTTTTCTTCCAAGGAGTAAGTGTCTTTTAATTTCATGGCTGCCATCACCATCTGCAGTGATTTTGGAGCCCAAAAAAATAAATTCTGACACTGTTTCTACTGTTTCCCCATCTATTTCCCATGAAGTGATGGGACCAGATGCCATGATCTTCGTTTTCTGAATGTTGAGCTTTAAGCCAACTTTTTCACTTTCCACTTTCACTTTCATCAAGAGGCTTTTTAGTTCCTCTTCACTTTCTGCCATAAGGGTGGTGTCATCTGCATATCTGAGGTTATTGATATTTCTCCTGGCAATCTTGATTCCAGCTTGTGTTTCTTCCAGTCCAGCATTTCTCATGATGTACTCTGCATACAAGTTAAATAAGCAGGGTGACAGTATACAGCCTTGATGTACACCTTTTCCTATTTGGAACCAGTCTGTTGTTCCATGTCCAGTTCTAACTTGCTTCCTGACCTGCATACAGGTTTCTCAAGAGGCAGGTCAGGTGGTCTGGTATTCCCATCTCTTTCAGAATTTTCCACAGTTTATTGTGATCCGTACAGTCAAAGGCTTTAATAGTCAATAAAGCAGAAATAGATGTTATACACCACTAATAAATACTTATTTTCTATGAATTTCTCTCATGGTTGGCTGTATAATGGTTGTCTTTGCTACTAGTCTAGAAGTCCCTTGAAAGCAAGCATGAGGAATTTTTTTTAACATTAACATTATATTTTACTTAGTGTATTCAAAAAATTATCATTGTAGCATCTAATCAATAATGAGAACATTACTAGTGAGACATTTTTCTTTTCATGTTGAGTCTTCAAAATCAGGTATTTTATAGTTGAGGCACTTTTTTTGACAGTAAGATATACTTTATATGGTAGTAAATTTTAATATAAAATACATTTATTGTGAAAACAATATTATATTAACATTGATTTTTTAATGTAAATAAACAACCCACTCCATAATGTCCATATTTATGCATCTATTTTCATGTTTTGTTTGTTCTAATTTTATGTGTCATATAGTTCTCTCTGGCTCAGCTGATAAAGAATCTCCTTGCAATACAAGTAATCCCAGTTTGATTCCTGGGTCAGGAAGATCCCCTGGAGAAGGGATAGGGAAACCACTCCAGTATTCTTGGGCTTCCCTGGTGGCTCAGATGGTAAAGAATTCATCCCAAAAGTGGGAGACCTGCATTCAGTCCCTGGGTTGGGAAAATCCCTTGGAGAAGGGAATGGCTACCCACTCCAGTATTCTTGCCTGGAGAATTCCATGGACAGAGGAGCCTGGTGGCCTCTAGTCCACAGGGTCACAAAGAGTTGGACATGACTGAGAGACTTGACACATACGGTTCTCTCACTTAACATATAAATATTTCTCTTCATTTTTATATAATATTAATACTTCATACTTCTATTTTACCATCATAATATTTATTTTACCAGGATGTTCAAATATAATATTTGTGGAATGTTTAGGCCATAAGGATATTGTTTTCACTTTTTCAGGACTATAAACAATGCTCAAAAGGACCTCTTCAGCATATTTTTCTTCTTTACATTACTTCCCTAGAATAAATTTCCTGGCTCAAGAAAAAAAAATTTGAGCCTTCTTACTACATATTGTTATATTGATTTGTAAGAAGATCACAACAAAACAACCCAACCAAAAAATCGAAGAGATTTACTATTTTCATGTATTTCCTTCACAGTGATGAGTCCAGGGTCTTGCGCAGAGATTGATAAATGAAAATGAATGAGTGAATGAATGACAGAGCACGGCCTTGGAACCATCAGCAGTTCCTTAAGCCATGGAGTTAGACACTGGAAGTTTCTGATGGAACAGTTGGCTCAGCCCTTTCAGAGGTGAAAGAGCAAATCTGTGAGCTTAACTGACAATATATATTCTGCTCAAAATGACAGAAAGGTGTCCCTTGGTGAAGATGATGTCACATCCTTTGGCCTGGGCTCCTTAAATATTAAATGACAGAAGTCTGTTTTCCCCTCCTTCTGCTTCAGTGCCCAGCACATGGGAGATACTCAGTGAACACTCATCCCAGCTTCTCCCTGGGCCTGAAGCCCAGTTGGCAGTGATGCTCACACCAAGTGGTTCTGTGTGTAGGGCCCAAGGTTTTCCTCAACAGGTCAGGATCCCAGTGCCAGGCACTGACACGGAGGCTGCAGAACAGAGATGCTGGACAGAAATGAAGGTGTTAGGAAAGTGATGGAGAGTGTGGGGAAGACCAGGGCAGGTGGACAACAGATAGCAAACACTAACAGAGGTTCCTTGGTGAGGGCTGATGTGCTGTGGAATCTTCCACTTGGAAGCTGACAGCTATGCCTGGCTCCTGAGCACACTCCCTGTGGACTCTCTTGGCAAGCCAAGGACTTCGATGTCAGCTTAAGCCAAGCCTTCCCTTGCTAGAACCAAATATATTTGGCACCATGTGGGAAATTACATTTGTTTTCAACCACTCGCCATACTTGCCAGTGTGAGCCTTGGTGAGTAAAAAGGGGACTGAGAGGAAGGTTGGAGAAACGGAATGTCTTTAACTCTCTCGCTGTGTCAACATGGTGTGGTGATTTTAGGAGTATTTATTTTAGCAATCTTGAAATCGACGTGACATAAGACAGGATTTCCACCAGGACAGTGCCAAGTGAAATCATGATCATTTTAAGATCAGGGTGATCAGGGGATTCACAACCATATGGCACCATGGATAAGAAGCTTAGGCTCTCTGCCCAGTTAACCCAATCTGAGTGTAAAAGGGAAAGAGTAACTCCTATTCTAGACTCTAGAATTTTGACTATAAGTAATTAAATTTACAAGAAACAAACACCCTATTAAACAGCCCCACAACTCCCTGATTATGGGGGAGTGACCACTCCTGCTTCCTCCAAACAGGCCTGGAAAATAGATCCTCATGAGGCGGCAGAAAGGAAGACGCTTAACAGAGCTCATGATCAAAGTATCTAGCTGCCTGTTTGGGGAAGCTGTCCAAGCTGTGTTTACCAACCCCCTGCTTCCCTTCCTCCTAAACACAGAGGAAAAACAAAGTAGAATCCTGAAGTGCATTTCAGAAAACTGTGCAAATTTCAGGCATAACATTAGGGGCAGTCAGAGCTATTGAAACAATCAAGTGACTAGGTCAAGATGGATGCTGACACACAAGCCCAGGATACATAGGGGACAAGATCCGTAAGGGGAAAAAAACAGGTCTCTTAAATATTCTGACTGATATTTCCCTTAAACTTTTCAGAGCTATATATTTAGATGAGTGTTCTCCCTCCCGTTAAGGAAGACAGGTCATCTATAAAAATAGCTGCAGGAGGCAACAGGGGGAGGTAAGTTCTCTAAGATTTATATGTAATATGGGTTTGATGCACAGAAGAGGGAGACTTTCCTGACTGAGGAAGTGGAGATGACTTCACGGTAGGGGTTAAGGGGCACACAGACTGTACCTTCAAGGATTCTGACAATTAAAGGTAGGCTTGATAGGGCATTCAAGGAAAAGAAAATAGTGTGAATAAAGGCATAGAGACAATTCAGATTGGTTGATGGGGAAGGTTTGTCAGTTATGAGAGTAATGCAAAATTAGATTGGAAAGGTGAGCTGGGACCCAATCATGAAAGGCCTTTAGTACAATAAGACTTGAACACAAGAAGCTCAGGCTGTACTCAGGAAGCACTATCGAATCATTGAAGGATTGTGGGCAGTAAAGCCATAAAACCTATGAGTTTTTCTGATTGGTTGATTGTTTTTTTACTTTCCAGGCAAAAAGGCAGGGGAAAGAGATTAGCCCAGGAAGGAGAAGAAGGAAGAAAGACCCTTTAGGAGACTATTGCAATAATTTGGTGAAAGGGGATGATGGTTCAAACCACAGAAATAGAAACAGCTGGTGATGCTACTGACACTGATGGTCTAGATAAGCAAAGAGAACTTTGAAGTGATTAAATCAAGCAGAACTGTCAGTATGAGCATCTGAGTGGGACTAAAAATGTTTTTGCTGTTCATGCAACTAAAAGACAAAAGTCCACAGAGGCTGGTCTTCTGAAAGGCTGACATGGCTATTCATGGAAAGGCCACGTATCCACTCCCTGTTGGGAAAACAGGAATTCTGGAAGCATCTTCAAATGTAAAGCATAAGAAATGTATTAAGAAACAGATGGTTAAATAAAGAAATATTCTAGAATTCACAAAAGAGGACATATCAGTGACCTATCAGTTCAGTTCAGTTGCTCAGTCATGTCCGACCCTTTGTGACCCCATGGACTGTAGCACACCAGGCCTCCCTGTCCATCACCAACTCCCGGAGTCCACCCAAACCCATGTCTATTGAGTTGGTGATGCCATCCAACCATCTCATCCTCTGTTGTCCCCTTCTCCTCTTGCCCCCAATCCCTCCCAGCATCAGGGTCTTTTCAAATGAGTCAGCTCTTTGCATCAGGTGGCCAAAGTACTGGAATTTCAGCTTCAACATCAGTCCTTCCAATGAACATCCAGGACTGATCTCCATTAGGATGGACTGGTTGGATCTCCTTGGAGTTCAAGGGACTCTCAAGAGTCTCTCCAACACCACAGTTCAAAAGCATCAGTTCTTCGGTGCTCAGCTTTCTTTATAGTCAAACTCTCACATCCATACCTATAACATTTTTTAAAAATATAAACCTCATTGCCACCAATATTGATTTCTTATTGCCTTCCAGAATAAACCTAGGAACAGTGGTTTCCCCAGCTCTGAGCATATGGGGTGGGTAGAGGAGTAAAAGAAGAAAGGAGGAGGGAGAATGTCAAGGGGAGAAGGGGGCTAAAGCTGACTCAGACAGGCTAAGGGAGCACAATGAGAATAGTTAAAATTTAAAAAAGTGTGCATCATACTCTGGACTCACAATGTTTGCATTCAGTTACTAGTAAGACTATATTTGGACTCTTACAGGCATGCCTCTCATGACATTACAGACTGGAATAGAAGGTTTCATGTAGAATGTGAAATAAACTGTTAAATACTCAGAAAATAAAATCTCCTATTTTACACATGGCAAAATATATGTGGGTGTGTGTGTATATATATGTGTGTGTGGGGGGTGTGTATGTATATATGATCCCCTGGAGAAGGGATAGGCTACCCACTCCAGTATTCCTGGGCTTCCCTGGTGCCTCAGATGGCAAAGAATCTACCTGCAATGCGGGAGACCTGGGTTCAGTCCCTGGGTTGGGAAGATCCCCTGGAGGAGGGCATGGCAACCCACTCCAGTGTTTTGCCTAGAGAATCCCCATAGACAAAGGAGCCTGGAGGGCTCCAGTCCATGGTGTCATAAAGAGTTGGACACGACTGAGTGACTAAGCACAGCATGTGTATATATACATATGAGGCTTCCCAGGTGGTGCTAGTTGATAAAGAACCTGCCTGACAAGTCAGGAGACTTAAGAGACATCGGTTTGATCCTTGATTCAGGAGGATCCCTTGGAGAAGGAAATGGCCACTCTCTCCAGTATTCTTGCCTGGAGAATCCCATGGACAGTGGACCCTGGCAGGCTGCAGTCCATGGGGTTGCAAAGAGTCGGACACACACACACACACATACATACACACACATACATACATACACACACACCATACACACACACATATAAACTGTACTAACAACAAAGCAAAATAAATAGAAAGATAATATTTCTTACCTATCAATATTTCAAAGATTTAAAAAGTTTTTCAATACAATTTAAATCAAAAGTTTGAAACTGTTCATACTCTTCAGCTCAGTAATTCTATCTCTAGGAAATGATGCTAAGGAAATAGTAACTGAGATTTGTAAACACTGTTTGTTTATATTATTCAAAATTGGAAGTAACCCGAAAGTCCATACTTAGAATAACTTTATCCATACACTGAAACACCATGTAGCCATTTAAAAGTATGCTGCAAAACACTATGTAGTGGCTTGTAAACTGGTTTGTTATACATTAACTGGAAAATTTGTGAACAAAACAGTATATGAACTACAATATCATTTTGAAAAATATATAATCTATGATTGAAATATATACCACAACCATGGCTAAAGTTAACCATGCTTATCTCTGAGGGGTAAAGTAATGACTGATAGTTATTTCTTTTTATCTTTTTAAATGAAGTTTTTATAACAAACATTTACTACTGTAATAAAAAAAAGAGATATTTGAAAAGCTGAACTGGTTGATGGGCCTCATCACTGTAATTACTGTAACAGGTATTTGTTGAGCCTCTACTATGGGCCAGGCAATACTCCTGCTATTGTGGGACTTCTCATTTAGAAGAGTTCATTTTGATTGCTTAGTCAGTTAAAGTGGAGAAGATAAGTACCGTTATATCAAGATTCTGTCCGTTGCAAGAAACAACATCCACTTCAAATAAGGTTTAGCAGAAAAGAAAATTCAGGAGTTCATGAAACTGAAGTTCTAACTTCACACACAGCTAGATCATGTGGAACCTTTAGAACCTGTTATCTCATGAAATTTCAGCCACCTTTTTCCTTTATGATCACTTCAGCATCAGTCTAGCTCTCCTGGCATTGTTACAATGGCTGTCTACAACTCCAGACTTATGTCCAGTGTCCCCAACAACTCCAACAAAAATAGAAACTACTTTTTCAATAATTAAAAAAAAAAAAGATTGAGTCTGGTTGGTTCTAACAGGATCATGTGCTGGCCCCTGAACCAGTCACCATGGCCTGAGGAGCATAATGCTCTGATCCACCAATCCTAGGTTCATATAACCTCTGTTGGAAATAGACTGAGAGTAGAGGAGAGATTGTCCCCACCCCCTGCCCAAAGAATCATGGTGCTGTTACCAGAATAAGGCATGAATGCTGAGACAGTATAAAAAAAATAAAAATTGAGATGTCTACTAGGGCCTTACATTAGAGGCAAGATGAACACATAGGAGTTCTGGCTTCAAAGGGTGAAACTTCATCTAAAACACCAAGCTGCATTTTGACACTATTATTTGATGAAGCAAAGGATATGAATATCACCAGAAAAATTTACTTTTAGGCTCTTATTCTCCCAAATGTAGATATATTTTGAAACCATCCTTACTTACATGTATCAATACATTTTGCCATAAGAATTCTGATCTCACAGTATAGATGTGAGATCTGTACACAGTACAAATAAACAGAGAATCAAGCATGTTAGACATCTACTCATCTGAGAGATGATGTGAGAGGGACCCAAAGTCTTGTTGCTACCTAACAGCAAAGACAGACTAGAGCTCTGACCCATCTCTCCAGTCTCAGCATTGCTGCACCTTGAGGACACACCCCATATAACTCTGGCCAGCAATAACCCTTCAGATTTTTAAGATTTCACTGTGAATGAAGAACACTTAAAGCTTTAATAGGCCAGCTCATAAACACCTCACTTTTGTTCTGGCTAAAGATTAAACAGTGCCTATCCATAGGGATAACTAGCTAAGTGGCAACATATGTCCCTCAAAGCTCACTTTGAATAAGTTCTCCCTTTATCAATTATTTTTCATAAGTATTTTAACACTTCAAAGCTCACACTTAATACTAAGAAACCAGGCTTGCCAAATACATTCAGCAGAAGATCTGTCACTCTACACCCAGATCTACCCCCTGTTAAACTTGTCTCTCCATAACTGGGAGTAAGACCAATGTTCAAATCTAGGACTTGGTTACAGGGAAGGCACTGGGGTTTGGGAATAAGATCAAGATTTAGTAAGGGGGACTGGGTACAAGATCAAAACTGGTCCAGTAGAAAGTCTGATTTGATGCTGAGTAAATGAATCTAAGTCACTGCCATTAATAGCTTCCTTGCCACCCGTGCACTTGGTCAAAAGACCCTATAAGCAGCTGTATGTATGATTCCATGGCTCAGGGACTTCCTCCAGCTTCCACCTCCCATTCTTTATTTTGAACCCTATTGTTTTGGTTTGGTTTCCCTGGTTCCTTCCTGTTTCCTTGAACTTGGATTTTCCCTCTTTGCCTATTCTCTTTGGGTTGATAACAGAGCTGCCTGGCTTACCGTGCTCCATCTTGGACCTTCAATGATATGCTCTGCAGCCCTTGGCTAGTCCTTCCTACCCTTCCTTGAACCCAGCCACGGCAATTCCAGCTGGGCTGGGAGCAGCCTGTGTCCATTGGCCTGGCTCCTTGCTTGCCTGGGAAGAGAGATGAGACACTGAGTTCTCTTAGATGGAGCTCCTGGGTCTCTTAAGTCTAAGATGAGGATTGTATCCATCTTCATCAGGGTAACTTGGTGGCAAATACTAACTGAGCACTTACTATGTGCCAGGCACTACCCTAGGTGCTGAAAATAGAGCAGAGCATGAAACAAGCTCTCTGATCTCAGGCAGTTTAGATTCTATGTAGACAGTGGGAAAGACAAATGTATGAACAATTGAGACAAAGTAATAATAACTACAAACCAGGTTGGGACTTGCGACTGCTGAAATGAAAATTAAACAGTATGGCACAGACAGGTTCTGGGTGATTAGGAAAGACCCCTTGAGGAAAAAGAATGAGTGACAAGAAGGAGCTAGCCTTGGGAAGATCTGGAGGAAGAGAGCTTTGAAGGAGAGGGGGCAACAGATACAAAGGCCATGAGGCAGGAATGAACTTGGCATCTTACAGGGATGGAAAAAAGACCAGCGAGGCAAGAGCCACAAAATTGACAAATAATTTGCTTGAAACATGAAAGTGGGCTTGAAGCGTCAGCTTGAAAACATGACAAGTTTTCCTCCCAATTCAACTAGATTTTCAACATAAATAAGATGCATAATTGTACATGCTTGTCACAAATCTTATTGGCAGTTCTGGTAAATAAATGTAGGACCAGTTGAGTCTCCTTGACGCCTAACACAACTGTGAACACAGCCTTCGATAACATTGTTTTGTCACTTTTCACTCTCACCAGCAAAGAAGACAGATAAATGGTTTCCTGAGACAAATGGCCCCTGTCTCCAGGGCCCTGGGCTCTGAAGGAAGGAGATGCGAGCCTTGGAACATTCTCAGGGTGGCTCCGTGAAGAGTTCATGGCCACAAGCTCTCTGAGTCTGCTGTAGAAAGAGCTGCTGCATTAATTGTTCTGAAAAATTACTTGTTTGCAGTCCATTAAAATTTCAAAAGACTTATGAAATCAATACCAGACTAATTATGTGCCACTGCAGTGCACAACAGAAAATCCCTGATTATAACAATAATAGGGATTTAAAGTAAAAAATACCTTATGTTTTGCCTGTATCTCACCACAGTGCCCTGGACAAGACAAAAATCGTCCTTTCTGGGAGTGAATTCTCATGCAGGTAACATTCCTTCCAGGTGTAACAGCTGTAGAGAACTGAATCATGCATTGCGTGCTAAGTCTCTTCAGTCGTGTCTGACTTTGTACAACCCCATGGACTATAACCCGTCAGACACCCCTGTCCATGGGATTCTCCAGGCAAGGATACTAGAGTGGGTTGTCATGACCTCCTCCAAGGGATCTTCCTGACCCAGGAATCGAACCCACGTCTCTTACATCTCCTGCATTGGCAGGTGGGTTCTTTAACGCTAGCGTCACCTGGAAAACCCAACTGAATCATATCCCCCTAGAAATTCATGTTCAGCCAGAGCCTCAGAATGTGATCTAATTCAGACAGAGAGTCTTAGTAGATGTAATTATTTAAGACACACTGTATGTATCAGGGTAGCGCCTAAATTCAATGAATGGTATCTTCATAAAAGAAAAGAGAGGGAAATTTTACACACACACACAGAAGCAGGGCATGTGAAACCAGAGGCAGAGACTGGAGTGATGCAACTATAAGCTGAAGACTTATAGGTCTTCCCAAGACTGCCAGGTAAGGACCAGAAGTTAGCAGAGGTCAAGGAAGGATTCCCTTCTAGAGCCTTCAGAGGGAGCAAGGCCCTGTCAACAACACCTCACTTTCAGATTTCTAGCCTCCAGAACTGAGAACAAACGTCTGTAGCCTTAAGCCACCCAGTTTGTGGTAATTTGTTACGGCAACCCTAGGAAACTAATATACTAGTCACGGGCACGTTTGCCCCAGCACCAGAGGACAGGGGAACCACTGGGTACTGGGAACCCAGGGAAACTGGATACTGGGAACCAACTGAATCTACATTAACAAAGTGGAAAATTGGGTATTTATTTGATAAATTTGACCACCAACAATTTGGGAGGAGGAACTTAATTTGGACAGGGGTTAAAAGGTAGGACTTTGGAATCAGAAAGTCTGGATTGGGTCTTAACTCTATTCTTCACCTTGTTTAAGTTACTAAACTCTGCTGCTAAGTCGCTTCAGTCGTGTCCGACTCTGTGCGACCCCATAGACGGCAGCCCACCAGGCTCCCCTGTCCCTGGGATTCTCCAGGCAAGAACCCTGGAGTGGGTTGCCATTTCCTTCTCCAATGCATGAAAGTGAAAAGTGAAAGGGAAGTCGCTCAGTCGTGCCTGACTCTTTGCGACCCCATGGACTACAGTCTTCCAGGCTCCTCCATCCATGGGATTTTCCAGGCAAGAGTACTGGAGTGGGGTGCCAGCACCTTCTCCGTACTAAACTCTAAGCCCCAGCTTTTCATAGGTAAAATAGGAACTTACCTCACAAGCTGGCTGTGAGATTTAGAGGGGCAACCTCTGTGTCGAGCTTGGTACGTGCCCATCCCATAGTGAGCCCTCACGAAAGGATAGCTGCGGTATCATTATTGTATGGTTGTCACTCTTTCACCTTGAGAAACATTTCCTATCCTTGCAGGAAGGAATGTGTGGTTAGAGGCAAATGTGCTTTAGAGTCTATACTTCTGTTTTTTGTTCAGCTACTGCTTAGCACGACCTGTCTCAAACTAAAAACGTTCCATATTTACCAGTTCTGACTGAGAAACAGCATCCCTGTGTTCACAGTGAGCCTTAACTCCCCAAAACATATTTTTAAATGATTTCTTACCTGTCTTAAGACATATTTATTCAAAAACATGGGTTTTAAGGACCACAATATTTTCAACAACATGTATTTCTTGAAAGCTCATCATTTGCCAGGCACTTCCCAAAGGTCCCCTCACTCAGACCTTACCACAATTCTGCAAACTCAGTGAGAAACATCTGGTTTTACAGAGGAGGAGGCTGAGACTCCAAGAAACTTCTGAGGATTCCAGACTGACTCCAAATTAAAGTAAGAAATAAAAGCAGTGTTGGGGAAGGAGTGGGCGAGGCAGAGATGCTGCTGCAAACACTCTTCTTTCCAAAAGGCAAAATGAAGTCCAGACCAGAGAGTCAGAATTCAGCACTGGGAGGCCTGCCTGGGTTCTGATCTGGGCTCCACCCTCACCTGTTGAGTGAAGCACTGTTTCTCTGTGGACCTCCCTTTCCCTACCTGTAAGGCAAGCCATGTGAACCAGATGATCTCTAATAGCATGTTCTGCTCTTAAAACAAAATCAAAATTATTTTAAAAATCCAAATGATAAAATTAAAATTCTCTGATATGCAGTGTCATTAATCTTAGGCCTTTTTTTTTTAAGCAATGCAATATGGAAAAAAAGATTAAAGATGCTGAGGTTGAAGTTTTGAAACAAATTCATAATATTTACAATAAAGCATTGTAATTTTAGTTTTCATAACACTGATCTTACTCCTTTATTTCAGTTGTTAGCTCATATCAAAACAAAAGCTGGGGCATTTTTCACTAAAATCCTATTTTTTTTTCTTTTTTGGTAGGAAAGTCTGAGTAATACAAAAAAAACAGAAATAATAATGCTTCACATTTAAATAGTATCTTTGATCTGAGGCCTTCCTGTATGGTATTTTTATAAGCCATGTGTGTTATTATTTCTTTTGGTAGGTCACATTAAAGTCCTAGGATGTCTAGACCACTGATATTATGGGAGCTCTTCAAAGTAACACAATAATATTTAATAATAAACTCAGCTTTTTCTTTAGTTGTACCTTACATCCCAGAAGTGCTGAACCTTTTAGTTTTAAACGATGTTTCATCACCCTGTGTATTTTATGGCTAGAAAAACTGAATCCAGGCAGATTCTAAAGAAGACTCCATATATCTGTGATGTTTATTAGTAAGAGTAGCATGCACTTATTAGGTGTCTACTCTGTTACCGGCATTGTTCTAAGTGCCTTACAAGTGTTAACTCATTTAAGCCTCACAATCCTAGAAGGGAGGTTATGACGTCCCCATTTTACAGATGAGGAAACTAAGGCAGAGAGAAGAGAGTAAACTGATTCAAGAGCTGACGACTGGTCATTCACAGAGCTGGGACTTGACTCCAGTAGTCTGGCTTCAGAGCCCACAATCGTCACCTTTACCCTCATGCGGGGAAACTGAGGCTCATCAAAGTTTAGTAACTCAAATGTTTTCCAAAAATTCCCATATAACCACTCCCCCATGGTAACATTCCATCAGGTTGCCCTCTCCAGAAGAAAATAAATAGTTCTCTCCATCTATCGTTGGCTGGTTCCACTAACTTGTGTTGGTCTTTATCTTTAGTACCAATCTGGAGATTTCACTAGACCATCTTTATCTTTTGTATCTGATAGTAAACTCTTCAGTTGTCAGATATTTGATCCTCACATACATTAAAATATAGAGCAAAAAAGAGCAAAGTGTATAATAGTCTTGATTTCTGAGCAGATTGAGTTTCACATCAAATATTTCATCTTCTTCCAATATATAATCCAATTACTTCCAAATCCCCATTATTATTTTCATTGTACATTCATGTACTGCAAGAAAAAAAGTTTTTGAAAACACCTGAAAAAACCTTCACGACTGGGCCAAATCCATTTCTGAACCACCTATTGCTAGTTTTATTCCTTGGATTTCTCTAGGTCACATTGTTTAAAATTGCTATCATCTGTGAAACATTCTAAATCCCTTCACTCAGAAGCACACTGGTCAAACTTGATTTTTAGTGAGTTATTTTATCAGACATTACCTTACTCCTATGATGTCGATTCTAGCTCAGGGAAACAGACTTCTTTCCTCCCCCAGAGGAAGATGGAACAACCTTTGAAGCTGATGTAGCTACAACTTAGGAGAAGTGAAAACAACCTCTCTCGAATCATTCCCTATGAAATTCCGTGCAAGGACACCGAGTTTAGCAGCGAAACAAGCTTCTGGATTATTTAATTTTTTTTAATTTATTTGATTCTTTATTTCCTGCCTTGCTCCTCCAAGGATTCAAAGTTCATCCTTTTTTTTTTTTTTTAAGGTATGCTGGTTAAGAATTTTTATCTTCCAAGTGACAGATTTATTCATAGCTATAGGCAATGCTTCCCTCATTTTTCTGATGTTCCTCCACTCTTGTGGCAGGTAAGATCCAAAAAAATATGAATGTTCCTCCCAACAGAATCCCTCCCCAACTCCCCCTCCCCACAACCAATTTCCTAGGGATCTCTTTAAAGGAGTCCAGAAATTAAATTTAGAACTATCAGACTAAGCACAAAAAATAAAAGAGGTTACTCAGTGTGTGGAAATTGGCTTTATCTCTCATGCATTTGCTTCTCTTATTAAGGTCCACCTTCTCTCCATCTGCCAAAAAGGGCTGACATCAGTTTGAAGCATTCAAAGTTATCAAGGGGTCTGAGGGGAGGAGGGGCGCCAGAGGAGGGGGTGGACCAGCAGACTTGCAGAGCCTGGCCATGTCATAAGCATTCTTTCCAAAGGAAACCAGGCTAAAAGGCTGATAAACCCCAATCTCTTTTCACAGCTTGCCTTCAGAGCCCCTTAATGCAACTCCCTCATTTGTTCATCAGCACTTTATGAGAAAATAAACAAAAACATGGCCTGTTTCCTCATTGTCAGCACATCAGAACACTTCCTGCTCAGAGAGGCCACCATCCCACGAAAAAGTCAGGGGTCCACTCTCTATTTTGCCTCAACTTTTTAACAGCTCGTTTTCTAAGCTGAATTCCAAGGGCTTAATCAAATCTGAAGCCCCCTCTGGGTGGATTAGATGTCTTAGATTCCAGTGCTCTGCAGGACAGGAGCTCCCCTGGAAGGATCAGTGGGTGAGCTACACTACAACCACAGAGCTTGCTTCCTGTTTCTCCATTCCTACTTTACTTAAAAAAAAAAAAAAAAAAGTGGGCTAAGGAAAGGAAGAAACACTTAAAATAATTAACTGCTCACCAAATCACCAGTTCTACAGGTACCATAAATTCTATAGCTGTTGTAACATTGTCAAATCAATTCAATCCTTCCAGATTTTTCACTAAATCTGACTTTTAAAAAGCAAGTAGGAAAGAAAGAGGAGGAGAGGAGAGGGGAGGGCAGGGCAGAGAAGGAAAGGGATAGTCAGTGCAAATGTAAGATCTGAAGGGTCATGACTCTTGTGTTTAAATTCCCAAAGGGCTCAACCACGCCCTGAGAGAGTCGTTGATTTCGCATCATTCATATTGAAATGATGTGAACGTTTGAAGAGGAAAAGCACAGAAAGTCTAGCTGGAAGATGCAGTCAAGATTTTGGATGGGGGCTTCCCTGGTAGCTCAGTAGTTAAGAATCCGCCTGCCAGAGCAGGAGATCAATCCCTGATCGAGGAAGATCCCACGTGTCATGGAGCAAATAAGCCCGTGCTCCACAACAATTGAGCCTGTGCTCTAGAGTCCATGAGCCACAACTAGTGAGTCCACATGCTGTAACTACGGAAGCCTGAGGGCCTTTGAACCCATGCTCCACAATAAGAGAAGCCACCGCATTGAGAAGCCCAGGCAGCCCAACTGGAGAGTAACCTCTGTTCTCCAGAACCAGAGAAAAGCCCACACGGCAACAAAGACTCAGTACAGCCAGAAACAAATAAATACTTTTTAAAAAAATATTTTGGATGCATGTTGGAATGCTTCAATGGCTCAGACATGTGGTGGATGCCCGCAATGCCAATTTTCAGGAGTCTGGTGTTTGAAATGTATGAATACTATGGAGCTATAGTTCAGGCCTCAGGCTCTAGAGCCTGACTCATTGGGTTCACAGAGTAACCCCAGCACGTGCTAACTCTGAGAACTTAGGCTAGTTCCTTAAACTCTCTAAGCCTCCATGTCTGCCTTACAGGGTGATTATGACGATTAAGTCAGGCGGTGAGTGGAAAGAGCAGGGGCCTGGACCACTGGGCTCAAGAAATGTTTACTGCTAAATATCAGATGACATTCATGAATTCCAGCATTTCTTACACTGTGCAGATTATGGGCATAATCCTAAAAGGCTGTTTTTCTTTGAAAAAAAAAAAGAAAGAAAAAATAATACAGACACAGCAGAAACTAACTTTAATATATTTGCCAAAGAGTAGAATTCAGTATGAGTTACATCTATTTTAGAACCAACGCCATAGGGGCTTTATTATCACAAAACAAGGGCCTCATTTAGAAACAAAGCAAACTCTTGGCATGAGCCTGGGGCCCCAGCATACTTTGGAACCAAAATCTAAATAAGCGAGAAATAAGTGAACATTGCCACTGACTGTGTAATCATGTGCTCTTGGACAAGACACTTAACTTCTTGGTGTTCTCATCTGAAAAAAAAAAAAACAAAAACATGAGCTGGACAAAAAGTATCAAAGACTTCTAAGAGGTCTCATTCCACCTAACATTCTATAATTCTACTTAATGCCATGAACTGTCTGAAGAAAAATATAACCAGATGATGAGAGTAATAGCCCTCAAGCCCTCACACTCTAGGATAGACCATTTAGCTATAGATTATTTAGATTCCTGTGAATATGTGATTGTGAAAAGTCCTTTAGTCTTGTTTCCCCAGCTAGCTTAAAATTTCTTTGAAGACAGAGATCTTGCACCATTCTTAATCCTCATTGTCCTCTGCCCAGCATCTAACACATGATAGTCATGAGGAATGTGCATAAACAGAGCCTAATTCCATAAACCACCCATGTTCTGGCTTCACAGGCGTAATCCCATAATCCATCCACGTTACAACTTCATAGTCATGCTTGATACCTGTTGCTTAATCACAGCAACCTAACCCAAAACAGGCATCAGTGAGGACAGCCAGCCATGTGCTCAGTAAATCGTATTTCTAGCCTTTCATTTGCTCACAAAGATCTATTAAATAACTATGATTATCAGACATTAGGGACGCTCTACAAGCCCCATCACAACCCTGAAGGTTCTCACATAGGCAGTGTGTAAGGCGGGTGTACACTTATGTGTGCACTGATACACTTGTGTATCAATGTACTATAACCAGAAACTGAACTGGGTCAACAATTTTTTTTCCCAAACTGTGATTCCCCTTGTAGATGAACAGGCTTCCCAGTTCATTCCTGGAGTTTTATTAGAATTTACCATGTTACTAGGTATGGTATTACTAAATTTAAAGAAAAATGAACCTGTATTTACAGGACTCTGTAAAGATCAAAAACCTAGTGTTTATCAACAACAATTTGACCCTTGTTAAAGCAGAAATATTACACTACAGACTAACTACTCTTATTCCTAGAAGCCGTCTGAACTTAGCATTTCCTGCTGCTGTGTTTCTGGTCTTAAGTACGTCAGCAAAATACTCTGTAGGTCTGTAGATTATCTGTAAACCAACTGACAGGTATCCAATGCAGACCATGCGAAGACGTTTCTTCACCCCTATCGCTGCCCTCAGATGATGCTGTGAAAAGTAAAAGTTCATCAGGTGCTGACCGGGTTCTTGATGGACCTGCACTGTGAATTCCTGAAAGGCCAATTGCAATTTATCATTCCTCCTGCTTATCAGCCATGGAGTGACTTTCCTCCATTTAAATAGCAGCCAGCTTCCCTCCTATGGCTCCATCCCCGTTGTCAAGGTTCTCTAAATGCTAATCAGGAGATAGAGGACACTCTGTGATCTTGTCAAGTGCTCACCCAGCAATTTGACAAAAACAGAGTGTAAACATCATGCCTGAATACCTGCATTTGTTGGTCAAGGATCAAGGCAGAAATGACCATCACAGAGGCTGTGTCTGCCATCACAAAAAGGAACAAGAATATTTCAAAGTTTTTCTAGAAGTTTGAAATGTGTTGAAAATATTACTAGTAAAACCAATCTACTTATATCAATGGTTTATTTGTGGCAATAAAAAAAGAACAGGATTGAAATTATAAACAAACTTAAGCAGATTATATGGAGATATGACCTGGTTCTATAGAAAACATTTGAGATGGGAATATGTGAACGCTTCCAAACGATGTGAATAATAGCATCAGGATGCTTAGTTAGCAAATAAGAGAATCAGCAATACTCTGTTTGACAGTTGCTGTGGTTTCCTGGATAGAAAAATCAACTTGGAAGTGAGAAGTCTTTGTTTGATTCAATAAATGTTCGTTGAGACCATTCCCGGCTTCACCACAAACACAACGAGTGAACATTATAAAGTCATACCTCCTCCCTGAAGTCTTCAGTGAAAGGATCCAGGTTGAATGGGGCTTTTTAAGACTCTGAGTCATCAGCAGTATTTATAAGAAGTAAGCAAGATCAATCAACCACCAGATTATTTCACTCAAAGGCTATAGCAGAATTCTGTGTGCTGACTTCTTTTCACAATCAACTGCAAATTTTAGATATACCCCAAGTGTCACAGTTTCAGAGCTGGAAGCATTGTCTGTTCCACTCAGTCACTCAGTCGTGTGGCTTTGCGACCCCGTGGACTGCAGCACACCAGGCTTCCCTATCCCTCACTGTTTTCTAGAGTTTGCTCAAACTCATGTCTCAAGAGATCACAAAATGAAGTAACATTTGGCACATATCCATATATAAGTAAATCCACCTAGACAGAACAATTAATGCTCAGCATTAATCAAGTAGGGAATCATAAGGGACCTGAAACTACACAGAAATCAAGATGAGATGGTTCCCAGAAGGAAACAACAAAGATAAGATGCTGAGCCAGGATTACAAAAATCAAAGTTAACCTCAAAACCATCAGAGAAATATGCCCTCTTGGGAATGTTTGTAGTTTCAGTTCAGCATAACTTCGTTTGAATTTTTATTCATTAATGTCAAGCCCGGTTTTAAAATTAATGTCTACAGGTCAAGTTCAGACACAAAAAGCATAGGCGTGCAAGCAGATACAACCTGACGTGTTTATCTTTTCAGTGCACACTTTCTGCTGCAGGCGTGTACCAGATGTAGCAGCAGCTGTAGGAAGTTGTTTATCTACCCTCTTGACCTTTGTAAAGTGTTGGGAGATGGTAAGAATCGTGTTTTTAAATTATAGGCGTCTCCTTTCAAACTAATATCTTCTTAGCATCAGTCAAAACACATCAATAAAGGCATAAGAAGGTCAGCAAGATATGATTGCATCCCAATGATATCTGTGAAAACGTACTTCTGCAATGATTTATAATGCCTCTGCTTATTTCCATATTCACTTCACTCATTCAACACTCAGTAAATATTTATTGCACTCCTGTGTGCAAGGCACAATTAACAACTGCAAATCAAATGAATGCTAATACCTGTACTATTTGTGTCTTTGCCTGAATTTTTACAAATGTCATTTGTGCTTTGCAAATCTATCCTTTAAATTTTTAAAAAATCTTTTTAAAATTCCAAGGATGAAAGATGACTCAAAATCTTTAAGCAGACTTCTTTATTAAAACATCACTTGGGGGTTCACAGTCAAACGTACAGATTTCAGAAGCAAATGCCACATCCTTCTTAGAGAGACGAGAGCTATGGCCAAGCTTCAGGGCCACACAGCTTCTGTACTGGTAGGTCACCTCTCAGGTCTGGAGGGATTACAGTAAATGCAAGGGGGACTGATCTATCAACCTAATCACTCACAAGAAATAATAACAATGTCATTAGGTAAGTTTCCAAAACAACCTAGTTCCTGCTTGAAAGTCAATCCCTCAGAAGACTGCTGAAACTTACTTTTGTTATGACATTTGGAAGAAGTCACAAAAGTTCTTTTGGTCTTTCTCTGTCAACGTCAGTGTCCTCTGGGGAAACCAGTGTGGTGATATCAAAAAACAAAAGGCAACAAATCAGAGTCTCCAAAGAGAAAGATGCAAACAATGATTATTTTTAAGAAACCCAATGAGTTTCTCATTTAGGTCAAGGAACAGTTAGAAAATCTATTGCCTTCCCCAAAAGCTCTGCTTGCAAACGAAATCAACAGGTATTCTCACACTTCTCTGAATCATGTTTATTGATTTGCCAGAATTCTCCTAACCTGATAAAATATTTATAAACTTGGGCATTCACATTAAACTCTATTTGGACATATTTAGTGTGTGCATGCAATTTAATTATACAGGTACAGACAAACTGACACAAAACTTTATTTCTCTTTGAGATGTGTGTACACACAGCTTCCTTTGTGTGTCGGCAAGAATTGACAGATATGACCTTTGCCTTGAAGGAACTCTTAATCTAGTAGTTGCACATTAGAGCTGATCCACTTGACATGATTTTCTCTGACAATCTTTGTCTATATAGTAAAAGGCAATTCATTCACTGAGCAGTGATAAGGTAGAAGATTTTGAATTTTCATCTTCCATAACCAGCTGTCTTGTTTTCCATTCAGTTAGCCTTAAACTAAAATTAGCCTTAAAGCTCTCTGAGTCTCAACTTTTTGCTACCACATCAACTTGTCTTAGAGAGATGACATAAGTTTTTCAAAAAAACAATTTTTAAGAATTCTGTGGCAATGACAACCTGTTGGACTGAATTTCCAGTTGTGCAAATTGTAGATACTCAGTCTGAGGGAATGACTGGGGTAGAACTAAAAGAAACACGAAAAAAATTCTGAAAATATTCTCAGATGCCAAAGAATGAGACAATCGTTCAGTAAATATGGCCGACATATCTACTTGGTGCTGATTGTTGCAACAGAAAATTGCTTCCAAATGTCTTCCTCACTCACTTCAGAGCCACAGTGAATCACGATAGCCAAGTCCTGGCCATGGTCATAGAAAAACAGCCCAAATCTCTGTCGTATGAAATTTTTGTTAGGATTCCTGTGACGGTGTTGATGGGGAAAATGTTGACTGTTACTGAAGGCAAAAAATATGTGTACGATTGGAGTGATATATGGACTCCTATTTACATGGTACAATGTACATAAATATGGTATGATTTTAGGAAAATGAAAATGGTCCCTGTGACACCAGAAGCACAGATGAAGAAAGAAAAAATAAACTGGGCTGCATCAAAAGTTCAAAATGATTATGTCTGTGCAAAAGACATAATCAACAGAGAAAAAAGTCAGACCAAGAAATGGAAGAAAATATCTGTAAATCATAGATGTGATGAGAGATTATCTGGAATGTAAAAATAAATTCTACAATTAACAACAAAAAACAAACAACTCAATTTTTAAAATGGGCAAAGGATGTGAACAGACATTTCTCCCAAAGGAGATGTACAAATGGCTAATAAGCATAGGAAAAGATGCTCAATCTCATTAACCATTAGAGAAATAGAAATCAAAACCACAGTTGGATACCACCTTATATCCATTAGGATGGCTACTATCAAATAAACAAAAAATAACACGTGTTGAAAAGGACAGGGAGAAACTGGAAATTTTTGTGCACTGTTAGTGGGAAGTAAAGTGGTTCATTCACTATAGGAAATGGTATGGTATTTTTTTTTTTTAATTAAAAATATAAATACCATATGATTCAGCAATTCTACTTCTGGGTATATATGAAAGAACTGAGAGTAGAGCCTTAAAAAAATATTTATATAACCATAATCATAGCAGCATTATGCACAATTACCAAGAGGCAGAAACCCAAATGCCCATCAACAGATGAATGGATAAACAAAATATGGTATATACATACAATAGAATAGTATTTAGCCTTAAAAAGGAAGCAAATTCGGACAGATGCTATAACACAGATAAACCTTGAGAACATTATGCCACATGAATACACTAGTCACACACACACAAAAATACCATATGATTCTACCTATGTGAGGTATCTAGAATCATACAGACCGAAAGTAGAATGGTGGTCTTCAGGAGTTGGGGGTGGAGGTGGGGGTAGAGAGAAATGGCAAGTTGTTTAGTGGGTACAGAATTTCAGTTTTGTAAGAATACAGGAGTACTGGAGGCCTGTTTCACACCAATGTGAATATATTTAACACTACTGCACGGTACATCTAAAAATGGTTAAGATGGTAAATTTTATGCTACACGTAGTAATAACTGTAGTTCAGTAGCGCAGTCATGTCCGACTCTTTGCGACCCCATGGACTGCAGCACTCCAGGCCTCCCTGTCCATCACCAACTGCCGGTGTTTATCCAAACTCATGTCCATTGAGTTGGTGATGCCATCCAACCATCTCATCCTCTGTCGTCCTTTTCTCCTCCTGCCCTCAATCTTTCCCAGCATCAGGGTCTTTTCAAATGAGTCAGCTCTTTGCATCAGGTGGCCAAAGTATTGGAGTTTCAGCTTCAACATCAGTCCTTCCAATGAACACCCAGGTCTGATCTCCTTTAGGATGGATTGACTGGATCTCCTTGCAGTCCAAGGGGCTCTCAAGAGTCTCCTCCAACACCACAGTTCAAAAGCATCAATTCTTTGGTGCTCAGCTTTCTTTACATTCCAACTCTCACATCCATACATGACCACTGGAAAAACCATAGCTTTGACTAGACGGGCCTTTGTTGGCAAAGTAATGTCTCTGCTTTTGAGTATGCTGTCTAGGTTGGTCATAACTTTCCTTCCAAGGAGTAAGCGTCTTTCATGGCTGCAGTCAACATTCACACTGATTTTGGAGCCCAGAAAAATAAAGCCAGCCACTGTTTCCACTGTTTCCCCATCTATTTGCCATGAAGTGATGGGACCAGATGCCATGATCTTTATTTTCTGAATGTTGAGCTTTAAGCCAACTTTTTCACTCTCCTCTTTCACTTTCATCAAAAGGCTCTTTAGTTCTTCTTCACTTTCTGCCATAAGGCTGGTGTCATCTGCATTATCTGAAGTTATTGATATTTCTCCCACAATCTTGATTCTAGGTTGTGCTTCATCCAGCCCAGCGTTTTTCATGATGTACACTGCATATAAGTTAAATAAGCAGGGTGACAATATACAGCCTTGATGTACCCCTTTTCCATTTGGAACCAGTCTGTGGTTCCATGTCCAGTTCTAACTGTTGCTTCCTGACCTGCATACAGATTTCTCAAGAGGCAGATCAGGTGGTCTGGTATTCTCATCTCTTTCAGAATTTTCCATAGTTTACTGTGATCCACACAGTCAAAGGCTTTGGCATAGTCAATAAAGCAGAAATAGATGTTTTTCTGGAACTCTCTCACTTCTTCAATGATCCAGTGGATTTTGGCAACTTGCTCCCTGGTTCCTCTACCTTTTCTAAAACCAGCTTAACCATCTGGAAGTTACGGTTCACATACTGCTGAAGCCTGGCTTGGAGAATTTTGAGCATTACTTTGCTAGTGTGTGAGATGAGTGCAACTGTGCGGTAGTTTGAGCATTCTTTGGCACTGCCTATCTTTGGGATTGGAATGAAAACTGACCTTTTCCAGTCCCGTGGCCACTGCTGAGTTTTCCAAACTTGCTGGCATATTGAGTGCAGCACTTTCACAGCATCATCTTTTAGGATTTGAAATAGCTCCACTGGAATTCCATCACCTCCACTAGCTTTGTTCATAGTGATGCTTTCTAAGGCCCACTTGACTTCACATTCCAGGATGTCTGGCTCTAGATGAGCGATCACACCATCGTGATTATCTGGGTCGTGAAGATCTTTTTTGTACAGTTCTTCTGTGTATTCTTGCTACCTCTTCTTAATATCTTCTGCTTCTATTAGGTCCATACCATTTCTGTCCTTTATCAAGTCCATCTTTGCATGAAATGTTCCCTAGGTATCTCCAATTTTCTTGAAGAGATCTCTAGTCTTTCCCATTCTATTATTTTCCTCTATTTCTTTGCACTGATCACTAAGGAAGGCTTTCTTATGTCTCCTTGCTATTCTTTGGAACTCTACATGCAAATGGGTATATCTTTCCTTTTCTCCTTTGCTTTTCACTTCTCTTCTTTTCACAGCTATTTGTAAGGCCTCCTCAAATGGTCATTTTGCTCTTTTTCATTTCTTTTTCTTGGGGATGGTCTTTCTCCCTATCTCCTGTACAATGTCATGAACCTTGTCCATAGTTCATCAGGCACTCTGTCTATCAGATCTAGTCCCTTAAATCTATTTCTCACTTCCACTGTATAATCATAAGGGATTTGACTTAGCATACCTGAATGGTCTAGTGGTTTTCCCCACTTTCTTCAATTTAAGTCTGAATTTGGCAATAAGGAGTTCATGATCTGAGCCATGGTTAGCTCCCAGTCTTGTTTTTGCTGATTGCATAGAGCTTCTCCATCTTTGGCTGCAAAGAATATAATCAACCTGATTTCGGTGTTGACCATCTGGTGATGTCCATGTGTAGAGTCTTCTATTGTGTTGTTGGAAGAGGGTGTTTGCTATGACCAGTGCATTTTCTTGGCGAAACTCTATTAGCCTTTGCTCTGCTTCATTCTGTATTTACCACAATTAAAAATAATAAGTAAATGATCCTAATGCAATTTAAGAAAGCTGATTTCTTTAAACAAATACTCTTCTCAATGTTTTAAAAAATCTGCTATATATCAGTTGGAGTCAACAGAGGGCCATCAGCCCAAAGGGAACATGGTGTTCAAAATCTAAGACAAAGTCAGCATGCATCTCCCTTCACAACTGATAGTAGTAAAAATAACACATAACAGAAGGGATTTTGGTACAACTGATCAATGTATTAGGGTTCACAAGAGAAATAAAACCAATAAGGTCTATAGAAGGAGATCCATTTTAAGGAGTTGGCTCACAATTGACTCATAATTGTGAGGCTGGCATGTCCATAATCTATAGGGCAGGCTGTAAGCAGGAAATTCTGGCAAGAGTTGGTGTTGCGGTCTTGAGTCCAAAGGCTATAAACTTGGACAGGTTTTTTTTTTTTTCTTTTTTCCTTCATCTTCTTTTTCTTAAAAGATAATATTAGTGTTTATTAGAACTTTTAAATTTAATTAAAAGATATACTCAAACTGTCAGACAATAAGATTTAAATTATGAGAGGTATGCTGTGCTGTTCTGAGCTGTCACTTCAGTTGAGTCCAACTCTTGATGACCTTATAGACTAAAGCCAACCAGGCTCCTCTCTCCATGGTATTCTCTAGGCAAGAATAGTGAAGTGGGTTGCCATGCTCTCTCTTCCAGGGGATCTTCGACCCAGAGATAGAACCCACATCTCTTACATCTCCTGTACTGGCAGGTGGGTTCTTTAACACTAGTGCCACCTGGGAAGCCCCATAAAAGGCATATGTGAAGTTGCTGTTCAGTCACTAAGTTGTGTCTGACTCCTTGCAACCCCCTGAACTGCAGCATGCCAGGCTTCCCCATCCTTCACTATCTCCCAGAGTTTGCTCAAACTCACGTTCATTCAGTCAGTGATGCCATTCAACAATCTCATCCTGTGTCACCCCCTTCTCCTCTTGCCTTCAGTCTTTCCCAGCATTAGAGACTCTTCCAGTGAGTCAGTTCCTCACATCAGGTGGCCAAAATTATTGGAGCTTCAGCTTCAGCATCAGTCCTTCCAATGAATATTCAGGGTTGATTTCCTTTAGGATTGACTGGTTTGATCTCCATGCTGTCTAAGGGACTCTCAAGAGTCTTCAGCACCACAGTTTGAAAGCATCAATTCTTCGGCCCTCAGCCTTCTTTATAGTCCAACTCTCATCTGTACACGACTACTAGAAAAACCACAGCTTTGACTATTTGGACCTTTGTTGGCAAAGTAATGTCTCTGCTTCTTAATATAGTGTCTAGGTTTGTCATAGCTATTCTTCCAATTTGGGGGCTGCAGTCACCATCTACATTGATTGTGGAGCCCAAGAAAATGAAATCTGACATTGTTTTCACATTTTCCCCATCTATTTGCCATGAAGTGATAGGACGAGATGCCATGATCTTCGTTTTTTGAATGTTGAGTTATAAGCCAGCTTTTTCACTCTCCTTCTTCACCTTCATCAAGAGGCTCTTTAGTTCCTCTTCACTTTCTGCCATTAAAGTGGTATCATCTGCATATCTGAGGTTGTTGATATTTTTCCCAGCAATCTTGATTCCAGCTTGTGATTCATCCAGTCCAGTATTTCACATGATGTACTCTGCACAGAAATTAAATAAACAGGGTGACAATATACAGCCTTGACATACTCCTTTCCTGATTTTGAACCAGTTCATTGTTCCATGTCCAGTTCTAACTGTTGTTTCTTGTCCTGCATACAGGTTTCTCAGGAGGCAGGTATTGTGGTCTAGTAGTCCCCTCTCATAAAGAATATTCCACAGTTGGTTGTGATCCACACAGTCAAAGGATTTAGCATAGTTAATGAAGCTGAAGTAGATGTTTTTTTGGAATTCTCTTGCTTTTTCTGTGATCCACTATATGTTGACAATTTGTTCTAAAGTCCTTGTGTAATCTGGGAGCTGAGTAAAGGTTTCAGAGAAATTCAGTTCAGTTCAGTTCAGTTGCTCAGTTGTGTCTGACTCTTTAAGACTTTAGTAAGTTAAGTTAGCATGTTGTGATTGGTTGGGTTACCAATGAAAGTATGGAAATACCACAAATAGCTTCCAAACTAGTAGAGGTAAAAAATAAAATGATTAAAAAAAGAAATTTATTCAGTTCAGGCAGGGTTCCTATGTTACAGTCTCGAGGCAGAATTCCTTCCTTTTTAGGGGTCCTCCATCTTTGCCTTATGACCTTCAACTGATTAGACAAGACCCACTGCATTATGGAAGATAACTTGATTTACTCAAAGTCTACTAATAGAAAATCCTAATTTCCTTTAATAAAAATAATCTCAGCAACATCTAGACTGGTACTGGACCAAACAACTGGCACTATAACCTAGCTAAGATGACAAATAAAATTAACCATCATAGTTATGACACAGATTTTCTTTTAAACAAACATATCTGTATTTGTATCAGTGAATTTCTAATTCCAAGTAATAAACTTGGGAAGCTATACACTTATTCCATTGATGCTTTCTTTTCTCTCTTTTGGAAAGTATCTTGCTGGAAAAATCCCATGGACAGAAGAGGGTTACAGTCCAAAGGGTCACAAAGAGTTAGACACGACTGAATGTCTAAGCACACTAAACTAGATAGAATATTGTAGCTGTCTAAAACAGGATAGGCAGGGACAGTAAATGTACTGTTTCTACTCAGGCAGTGAAACTCCTAAGATTTGTATGCATGTTCACTGGTCTAGGGCAAGACACTCTAACTCTGATACAATGTGTTATAACCCCCCCAAAAAAAGTTAGAAAACTGTAGCAGAAGAATATTCAATGCAATGATAAAATGTGAAATTTACATTGCTAAGTAAAAAGACAAGATATTAAAAGGCTAATACAATGTGCTGTATTTAAAAGATTTTGATGTATGCTTAGTAAATAATAATGAAAATTGTATCAAGATGTTAGCAAGAAGAATCTCTGAGTAGTGTGGGATTATATATGATGTTTGCTGTCGGCTTGTTTGTATTTTCTCAATTTTCTACAATGAAATGTGATGCTTTTACAAAGAAAAGATAAAATTTAAGTTGGAAATGGAAGGTAGAAGAATAATTTGTCAGTGTGTCATCAATACAGTTCAGACCACAGGAGTTCTGATTCTAGTCAACTGGTCCCTGTTTGACATTAATAGCAGCTGTAATAATAATAAAGTAGCTATTATAATGATAATAACAAACTACTTGACAACAACCTATGCAGATAATTCCCATTAATTGATTGGGCCTGGTGTGTTTCTCATTATAAATCAATTAGCTGGAATTTGGGTTTATAAATTATTTTAGTATGAACTTAACTGACACAAGGAACTGACCAAGGGAGATTTACTCCCTTGGGTGGGAAGAAAATCAAATTTCTGAACTTACAAAATTAAAACATCCATGTGGTTATACCAACGATTCTCTTATATGATCCCTCAAATTTGACAAAGATATAAGATACTTACATGAAATAATAGCAGTATCTTTTCAAAAAAATTAGAATTTTTTCAGTAAATTTTAAAAATTGTATTTATGTTATAATAAACCCTTTATTTTAGAATAGTTTCAGATTTATGAAAAAGCTGCAAAGATAATACAAAGAGTCCCAGTATCCCCGTCCCCCAGTTTCCTCTAATGTTACGATTATCTATTACTGCTGCACATTTGTCACAACTAATGAGCCAATACTGACACATTAATATTAACCCAAGTCCATTCTTTCTCTTTTCAGTTTTTTAAATTTAAGGTGCATAGCATACTGATTAGCCTTACAGACATCATGAAATGGTCATCACAATAAATTTAGTGAACCCACATAGGTACAAAATCAAAGAAATAAGGAAAAAAAATGTGTTTCCCGGTGATTAGAACTCAGGATTTACTCTATCAACTTTCATGTATAACATACAGCAGTGTTAATTATATTTATCATGTTGTGTATTACATGCCTAGTACTTATTTATCTTATAACTGGAGTTTGTATCTTTTGACTGTAGCTATCCAATTCCCCTTCCCTATCCCTGGCCTCATGTAACCACAAATTTGATATCTCTTTTTCTATGGATTTGTTTTTGAAGTGTAAGTGACCTACAATGCTATATTAGTTCCTATTACACAATATAGAGATTGGATATTTCTTCACATTTCATACTGATAAGTATAGTCACCATACAAAGACATTATATAATTACTGACTATATTCCCTACACTGTACATTTCTTACCCATTTCATATTCATTTATTTTGCAACTCTATAAATACTATTTATGTCTTTGTTTTGCAACTATATAAATATATTTAGTTACTTATTCTTTTTGGCTGCACTGGGTCTTTGTCACTCCATGAGAGACTTCTCTACTTGTGGTGAGCAGGGGATACTCTTTCCTGTGGTGTGCGGGCTTCTCATGTGGTGCTTCTCTTGGGGAGCATGTTTTATAGGGCATGGAGGCTTTGTCATTGAGGTGCACGGGCTTAGTTGCCCCAAGTTAGATTCTTGATTAGACTATCTCCATTTTTTAAAGTGTGTTATCTCTTGACAACTTTTTCTCAACATATTGGTATCATCACTTATATGCTAGCAAATATAAGCAGCTAACAAAACAAATGATAAAATAGCAAATAAATATTAATAAACAATACTTAGCTCACTGCTATTTTTTCACAAACAGTAGTATTTTAGGTTCTGTATCAGTTTGGGGACCTCCAGGAAATAGGACTTCCAGGAAACAGAATTAGACTTTACTGGGGGAAACGTTTATGAAAGTTTTCCCAGATTGTGCTAGTGGTAAACAACCCACCTGCCAACGCAGGAGAAATAAGAGATGCGGGTTCAATCCCTGGGTCAAGAAGATCCCCTGGAGGAGGGCATGGCAACCCTCTCCAGTATTCCTTCCTGGAGAATCCCATGGATAGAAGAGTCTGGAAGGCTACAGTTCATAGGATTGCACAGAGTCTAGCACAACTGAAGTGATTTAGCATGCAGGCATGCAGGTTTATGAAGAACAAAAGGGAGCGGGAGAGGGAGCAGCATAACAGCGACTTCAGATCATGTTTCTAGAGAAGGAGGGAAGAAGGACGTGGTACAAGAGCCTCAGACTGCAGTGACCTCTGTGAGGGTCTCAGCCAGACCTATGCAGTGTCTCAGAGAGATGGCTGCCCATTGAGAAGCTTTATGCTGAACAAAAATGGCCCAGCTCCAGTAACTCTATCATGCCTGGTCATTAGCTGGGGAGAACATGGTCTCAGTGTGAAGACCAGAGCAGATGCAAAGGTGCAAAAGCTGAGGCAGGCTCTCTCTTGAAGGGAGAGCTGAGTGGCACATGTGGGTCATAGCCACAGGCTGATACTTTTTATTTCATACATGCCAATTTATTTTTTGCAACTAAAATTATTCATAGTTCTGGCATTGGAATTAAACATGCCATTCTGTTCCCATGTCCCAAAAAGAGCACAATATTCCTAGTTGCAATCTACAACAACTATGATTTCCAAGTGTGTTACCACCTTTACAATTTTGAAACACTTTCCCAATTTGAAGTCAGAAGACTTGGACTCAAATTCTAGCTTCATTGCTTTTGGCCTGCATTGTCTTGAGCAAGACACCTGACCTTGCTGAACCTCAGTTTCCTTATCTCTAAAGTAGGAATATTCATGCCTTACCCCAAAGGACTCTTTTAAAGACTAAATACAACAATGTATATGAAACTCTCTGGCATATAGAAAGTGCTCAATAAATGTTTCTTTTTAGATTGGAAAACAACCAGATATTATTACATCTAGATTGTCAACATTATCTTACTTTACCTGGACAAGTTACCTAACTCTTATGAGCCTCAGTTTCCTCATATATATAATAGAATAGTAGTTTACCCTACGGCACTGAGTCACTGAAAAGATTAGATGAAACAATATAAAGACAGCATTTATCACAATACCTGACACATAAGAAGTCCCCAGTAAATATTACAGATTCAGTTCAGTTCAGCTCAGTCACTCAGTCGTGTCCAACTCTTTGTGACCCCATGAATCACAGCACACCAGGACTCCTGTTCTATCACCAACTCCCGGAGTTCACCCAAACTCATGTGCATCGAGTCGGTGATGCCATCCAGCCATCTCATCCTCCGTTGTCCCCTTCTCCTCCTGCCCCCAATCCCTCCCAGCATCAGGGTCTTTTCCAGTGAGTCAACTCTTTGCATGAAGTGGCCGAAGTATTGGAGTTTCAGCCTCAGCATCAGTCCTTCCAATGAACACCCAGAACTGGTCTCCTTTAGGATGGACTGGTTGAATCTCCCTGCAGTCCAAGGGACTCACAAGAGTCTTCTCCATCACCACAGTTCAAAAGCATCAATTCTTTGGTGCTCAGCTTTCTTCACAGTCCAACTCTCACATCCATACATGACCACTGGAAAAACCATAGCCTTGACTAGATGGACCTTTGTAGCAAAGCAATATCTCCGCTTTTCAATATGCCATCTAGGTTGGTCATAACTTTCCGTCCAAGGAGTAAGCGATTAGCATTACTTATTATCAGCACATCTTACTGTTATTGTTGTTGTTCAGTCGCTAAGTCATGTTCAACTCTTTGCGACCCCATGTTCTTTAATTTCACAGCTGCATTAACTCTCCACAGTGATTTTGCAGCCCAAGAAAATAAAATCTGTCACTGCTTCCACTTTTGCCCCTTCTATTTGCCCTGAAGTGATGGGACTGGATGCCATTAGCTTAGTTTTTTGAAAGTTGAGTTTTAAGCCAGCTTTTTCACTCTCCTCTAGATTCACCCTCATCAAGAGGCTCTTTAGTTCCTCTTTACTTTCTGCCATTAGAATGGTATTGTCTACATATCTGAGGTTATTGATCTTTCTCTGAGTAGTCTTAATTCCAGCTTGTGATTCATCCAGCCCAGCATTTCTCATGATGTACTCTGCAGAGAAGTTAAATAAGCAGAGTGAAAATATACAGCTTTGTCATATGACTTTTCCAATTTTGAATCAGTAAGTTGCTCAACTTAGGTTCTAACTGTTGCTTCTTGCCCCACATACAGGTTTCTCAGGAAACAGGCAAGGTGGTCTGGTACTCCCATCTCTTGAAGAATTTTCCATATGCAGAGTACATCATGAGAAACGCTGGACTGGAAGAAACACAAGCTGGAATCAAGATTGCTGGGAGAAATATCAATAACCGCAGATATGCAGATGACACCACACTTATGGCAGAAAGTGAAGAGGAGCTAAAAAGCCTCTTGATGAAAGTGAAAGAGGAGAGTGAAAAAGTTGGCTTAAAGCTCAACATTCAGAAAATGAAGATCATGGCATCTGGTCTCATCACTTCATGGGAAATAGATGGGGAAACAGTAGAAACAGTGTCAGACTTTATTTTGGGGGGCTCCAAAATCACTGCAGATGGTGACTGTAGCCATGAAATTTAAAGACGCTTACTCCTCAGAAGAAAAGTTATGACCAACCTAGATAGGATATTAAAAAGCAGAGACATTACTTTGCCAACAAATGTCCATCTAGTCAAGGCTATGGTTTTTCCTGTGGTCATGTATGGATGTGAGAGTTGGACTGTGAAGAAGGCTGAGCGCCGAAGAATTGATGCTTTTGAACTGTGTTGTTGGAGAAGACTCTTGAGAGTTCCTTGGACTGCAAGGAGATCCAACCAGTCCATTCTGAAGGAGATCAGTCCTGGGATTTCGTTGGAACGAATGATGCTAAAGCTGAAGCTCCAGTACTTTGGCCACCTCATGTGAAGAGTTGACTCATTGGAAAAGACTCTGATGCTGGGAGGGATTGGGGGCAGGAGGTGAAGGGGACGACAGAGAATGAGATGGCTGGATGGCATCACTGACTCGATGGATGTGAATCTGAGTGAACTCCGGGAGTTGGTGATGGACAGGGAGGCCTGGCGGGCTGTGATTCATGGGGTCGCAAAGAGTCAGACATGACTGAGCGACTGAACTGAACTGAACAGAACACAGTCAAAGGCTTTAATGTAGCCTATGAAGCAGAAGTAGATGTTTTTCTGAAACTCCTTTGCTTTCTTCATGATCCAACAAATTTTGGCAATTTGATCTCTAGTTCCTCTGCCTCTTCAAAACCCAACTTCCAACATGTACAACTGGAAGATCTTGGTTCACATACTGTTGAAGTCTAGCCTGAAGGATTTTGAGCATAATCTTGCTAGCATGTGAAATGAGTGCAATTGTGTGATAGTCTGAACATTCTTTGGCACTGCCCTTCTTTGGGATTGGAATGAAAACTGACCTTTTTTCAGTCCTGTGGCCACTGCCGAGTTTTCCAAATTTCCTGGCATATTGAGTGCAGCACTTTCACAGCATCATCTTTTAGGATTCCAGCTCAGCTGGAATTCCGTCACCTCCTCTAGCTTTGTTCGTAGTGATGCTTCCTAAGGCCCACTTGACTCCACACACCAAGATGTGTGGCTCTAAGGGAATGACCACACCATCGTGGTTATCTAGGTCTTTAAGACCTTTCTAGTATAGTTCTTCTATGTATTCTTGCCATCTCGTCTTAATCTCTTCTGCTTCTGTTAGGTCCTTACCATTTCTGTCCTTTATCATGCCCATCCTTACATGTCGCTCCCTTGATAGCTCCAGTTTTCTTGAAGAGATCTCTAGTCTTTCCCACTCTATTGTTTTCCTCTATTTCTTTACATCGTTCATTTAAGAAGCCCTTCTTATATTTCCTTGCTCTTCTCTGGAACTCTGCATTCAGTTGGGTATATCAAAGCCCTTCTTATCTTTCCTTGCTCTTCTCTGGAACTCTGCATTCAGTTGAGTATATCTCTCCCTTTCTCCCTTGCCTTTCGCTTCTTTTCTTTAATAAGCTATTTGTAAAGCTTCCTCAGACAACCACTTTGCCTTCTTGCATTTCTGTCCCTTGGGGATGGTCTTGATTACTGCCGCTTGTACACCGTTACAAACCTCTTTTCATAGTTTTTCAGGCACTTTGTCTGCCAGATAATCCCTTGAATCTATTCATCACCTCCACTGGATAGTCATAAGTGATTTGATTTAGGTCATACTTGAATGGGCTTGAATGGCCTAACGGTTTTCCCTACTTTCTTCAAGCTAAGCCTGAATTTTGCAATGAGGAACTCAAGATCTGAGCCACAGGAAGCTCTAGGTCTTATTTTTACTGATTGTATAGAGTGTATCCATCTTTGGCTGCAAAGAACATAATCAATCTGATTCCTCCATTGACCATCTGGTGATGTCTGGTGTGTAGAGTCGTCTTTTGTGTTGTTGACCAGTGTGTTATCTTGACAAAACTCTGTTAGCTTTGGCTTTGCTTCATTTTGTACACTAAGATTAAACTTGTCTATTACTCAAGTATCTCTTTTTTATTTTATTTTATTTTTTTACTTTACAATACTGTATTGGTTTTGCCATACATTGACATGAATCCACCACAGGTGTACATGAGTTCCCAACCCTGAACCCCCCTCCCACCACTCTCCCCATATCATCTCACCAGCCCCAAGAATCCTGTATCCTGTATTGAACCTAGACTAGCGATTTGTTTCTCACATGATAGTATACATGTTTCAATGCCATTCTCCCAAATCATCCCACCCTCTCCCTCTCCCACAGAGTCCAAAAGTCTGTTCTTTACATATGTTTCTCTTTTGCTGTCTTGTATATAGGGTTATCATTACCATCTTTCTAAATTCCATATATACGTGTTAGTATACTGTATTGGTGTTTTTCTTTCTGGCTTACTTCACTCTGTATAATAGGCTCCAGTTTCATCCACCTCATTAGAACTGATTCAAATGTATTCTTTTTAATGGCTGAGTAATACTCCATTGTGTATATGTACCACAGCTTTCTTATCCATTCATCTGCTCGTGGACATCTAGGTTGCTTCCATGTCCTGGCTATTATAAACAGTGCTGCGATGAACATTGGGGTACACGTGTCTCTTTCAATTCTGGTTTCCTCAGTGTGTGTGCATAGCAGTGGGATTGCTGGGTCATAAGGCGGTCTATTTGTAGTTTTTTAAGGAATCTCCACACTGTTCTCCATAGTGGCTGTACTAGTTTGCATTCCCACCACGAGTGTAAGAGGGTTCCCTTTTCTCCACACCCTCTCCAGCATTTATTGCTTGTAGACTTTTGGATCGCAGCCATTCTGACTGGTATGAAATGGTACCTCATTGTGGTCTTGATTTGCATTTCTCTGATAATGAGTGATGTTGAGCATCTTTTCATGTGTTTGTTACTATCCGTATGTCTTCTTTGGAGAAATGTCTATTTAGTTCTTTGGCCCATTTTTTGATTGGGTCATTTATTTTTCTGGAGTTGAGCTGCATAAGTTGCTTGTATATTTTTGAGATTAGTTGTTTGTCAGTGCTTCATTTGCTATTATTTTCTCCCATGCCGTAGGCTGTCTTTTCACCTTGTTTATAGTTTCCTTTGTTGGGCAGAAACTTTTAATTTTAATTAGATCCCATTTGTTTATTTTGCTTTTATTTCCAGTATTCTGGGAGGTGAATCATAGAGGATCCTGCTGTGATTTATGTCGAAGAGTGTTTTCCCTATGTTCTCCTCTAGGAGTTTTATAGTTTCTGGTCTTACATTTAGATCTTTAATCCATTTTGAGTTTATTTTTGTGAATGGTGTTAGAAAGTGTTCTAGTTTCATTCTTTTACAAGTGGTTGACCAGTTAGTTTTCCCAGCACCACTTGTTAAAGAGATTGTCTTTACTGCATTGTATATTCTTGCCTCCTTGGTCAAAGATGAGGTGTCCATAGGTGTGTGGATTTATCTCTGGGCTTTCTATTTTGTTCCATTGATCTATATTTCTGTCTTTGTGCCAGTACCATACTGTCTTGATGACTGTGGCTTTGTAGTATACCCTGAAGTCACGTAGGTTGATTCCTCCAGTTCCATTCTTCTTTCTCAAGATTGCTTTGGCTATTCGAGGTTTTTTGTATTTCCATACAAATTGTGAAATTATTTGTTCTAGCTCTGTGAAAAATACCGCTGGTAGCTTGATAGGGATTTCATTGAATCTGTAGATTGCCTTGGGTAGTGTACTCATTTTCACTATATTGATTCTTCCGATCCATGAACATGGTATATTTCTCCATCTGTTACTGTCCTCTTTGATTTCTTTCATCAGTGTTTTATAGTTTTTGATATATAGGTCTTTAGTTTCTTTAGGTAGGTATATTCCTAAGTATTTTATTCTTTTCGTTGCAATGGTGAATGGAATTGTTTCCTTAATTTCTTTTTCTGCTTTCTCATTATTAGTGTATAGGAATGCAAGGGATTTCTGTGTGTTAATTTTATATCCCGCAACTTTACTATATTCATTGATTAGTTCTAGTAATTTTCTGGTGGAGTCTTTAGGGTTTTCTATGTAGAAGATCATGTCATCTGCAAACAGTGAGAGTTTTACTTCTTCTTTTCCAATTTGGATTCCTTTTATTTCTTTTTCTGCTCTGATTGCTGTGGCCAAAACTTCCAGAACTATGTTGAATAGTAGCAGTGAAAGTGGGCACCTTTGTCTTGTTCCTGACTTTAGGGGAAATGCTTTCAATTTTTCACCATTGAGGATAGTGTTTGCTGTGGGTTTGTCATATATAGCTTTTATTATGTTGAGGTATGTTCCTTCTATTCCTGAGAGTTTTTATCATAAATGGATGTTGAATTTTGTCAAAGGCTTTCTCTGCATCTATTGAGATAATCATATGGCTTTTATTTTTATATTTGTTAATGTGGTGAATTACATTGATTTGTGGATATTGAGGAATCCTTGCATCCCTGGGATAAAGCCCACTTGGTCATGGTGCATGATCTTTTTCATGTGTTGCTGGATTCTGATTGCTAGAATTTTGTTAAGGATTTTTGCATCTATGTTCATCAGTGATATTGGCCTGTAGTTTTCTTTCCTTGTGGCATCTTTGTCAGGTTTTGGTATTAGGGTGATGGTGGTCTCATAGAATGAGTTTGGAAGTTTCCCTTCTTCTGCAATTTTCTGGAAGAGTTTGAGTAGGATAGGTGTTAGCTCTTCTCTAAAGTTTTGGTAGAATTCAGCTGTGAAGCCGTCTGGACCTGGGCTTTTGTTTGCTGGAAGATTTCTGATTACAGTTTCAATTTCTGTGCTTGTGATTGGTCTGTTAAGATTTTCTATTTCTTCCTGGTTCAGTTTTGGAAAGTTGTACTTTTCTAAGAATTTGTCCACTTCTTCCACGTTGTCCATTTTATTGGCATATAATTGTTGATAGTAGTCTCTTATGATCCTTTGTATTTCTGTGTTGTCTGTTGTGATCTCTCCATTTTCATTTCTAATTTTATTGATTTGATTTTTCTCTCTTTGCTTCTTGATGAGTCTGGCTAATGGTCTGTCAATTTTATTTATCCTTTCAAAGAACCAGCTTTTGGCTTTGTTGATTTTTGCTATGGTCTCTTTTGTTTCTTTGGCATTTATTTCTGCCCTAATTTTTAAGATTTCTTTCCTTCTACTAACCCTGGGGTTCTCCATTTCTTCCTTTTCTAGTTGCTTTAGGTGTAGAGTTAGGTTATTTATTTGACTTTTTTCTTGTTTCTTGAGGTATGCCTGTATTGCTATGAACTTTCCCCTTAACACTATTTTTATAGTGTCCCACAGGTTTTGGGTTGTTGTGTTTTCATTTTCATTCACTTCTATACATATTTTGATTTCTTTTTTGATTTCTTCTGTGATTTGTTGGTTATTCAGGAGCGTGTTGTTCAGCCTCCATATGTTGGTATTTTTAACAGTTTTTCTCCTGTAATTGAGATCTAATCTTAATGCATTATGGTCAGAAAAGATGCTTGGAATGATTTCAATTTTTTTGAATTTATCAAGGCTAGATTTATGGCCCAGGATGTGATCTATCCTGGAGAAGTTTCCGTGAGCACTTGAGAAAAAGGTGAAATTCATTGTTTTAGGGTGAAATGTCCCATAGATATCAATTAGGTCCAACTAGTCTATTGTATCATAAAGTCTGTGTTTCTTTGTTAATTTTCTGTTTAGTTGATCTGTCCATAGGTGTGAGTGGGGTATTAAAGTCTCCCACTATTACTGTGTTATTGTTAATTTCCCCTTTTATACTTGTTAGCATTTGTCTTACATATTGCGGTGCTCCTATGTTGGGCACATATATATTTATAATTGTTATATCTTCTTCTTAGATTGATCCTTTGATCATTATGTAGTGTCCTTCTTTGTCTCTTTTCATGCCTTTGTTTTAAAGTCTATTTTATCTGATATGAGTATAGCTACTCCTGCTTTCTTTTGGTCTCTATTTGCATGGAATATCTTTTTCCAGCCCTTTACTTTCAGTCTGTATGTGTCCCTTGTTTTGAGGTGGGTCTCTTGTAGACAACATATATAGGGGTCTTGTTTTTGTATCCATTCAGCCAGCCTTTGGTTGGGGCATTCAACCCATTTACGTTTAAAGTAATTATTGATAAGTATGATCCCATTGCCATTTACTTTATTGTTTTGGGCTCAGGTTTATACACCCTTTTTGTGTTTTCTGTCTAGAGAATATCCTTTAGTAATTGTTGGAGAGCTGGTTTGGTGGTGCTGAATTCTCTCAGCTTTTGCTTGTCTGCAAAGCTTTTGATTTCTCCTTCATATCTGAATGAGATCCTTGCTGGGTACAGTAATCTGGGCTGTAGGTTATTTTCTTTCATCACTTTAAGTATGTCTTGCCATTCCCTCCTGGCCTGAAGAGTTTCTGTTGAAAGATCAGCTGTTATCCTTATGGGAATCCCCTTGTGTGTTATTTGTTGTTTTTCCTTTGCTGCTTTTAATATTTGTTCTTTATGTTTGATCTTTGTTAATTTGATTAATATGTGTCTTGGGGTGTTTCACCTTGGGTTTATCCTGTTTGGGACTCTCTGGGTTTCTTGGACTTGGGTGATTATTTCCTTCCCCATTTTAGGGAAGTTTTCAACTATTATCTCCTCAAGTATTTTCTCATGGTCTTTCTTTTTGTCTTCTTCTTCTGGGACTCCTATAATTTGAATGTTGGTGCATTTCATATTGTCCTGGAGGTCTCTGAGATTGTCCTCATTTCTTTTAATTCGTTTTTCTTTTTTTCCTCTCTGATTCATTTATTTCTACCATTCTATCTTCTATTTCACTAATCCTATCTTCTGCCTCCATTATTCTACTATTTGTTGCCTCCAGAGTGTTTCTGATCTCATTTATTGCATTGTTCATTATATATTGACTCTTTTTTATTTCTTCTAGGTCCTTGTTAAACCTTTCTTGCATCTTCTCAATCCTTGTCTCCAGACTATTTATCTGTGATTCCATTTCGATTTCAAGATTTTGGATCATTTTCACTATCATTATTCAGAATTCTTTATCAGGTAGATTCCCTATCTCTTCCTCTTTTGTTTGGTTTGGTGGGCATTTATCCTGTTCCTTTACCTGCTGGGTATTCCTCTGTCTCTTCATCTTGGTTATATTACTGCATTTGGGGTGGCCTTTCTGTATTCTGGCAGTTTGTGGAGGTCTCTATTATGGAGTTTCCTCACTGTGGATGGGGTTTTATCAGTCGCTTGTCAAGGTTTCTTGGTTAGGGAAGTTTGTGTCGGAGTTCTGGTGGCTGGAGCTGGATTTCTTCTCTCTGGAGTGCAATGAAGTGTCCAGTAATGAGTTATAAGATGTCAATGGTTTTGGAGTAACTTGAGCTGCCTGTATATTGAAGCTCAGGGGTGTGTTCCTGTGTTCCTGGAGAATTTGCATAGTATGTCTTGCTCTGGAGCTTGTTGGCCCTTGAGTGGTGCTTGGTTTCAGTGTAGGTATGGAGGCATTTGATAAGCTCCTATCGATTAAGGTTCCCTGAAGTCAGGAGTTCTCTGATGTTCTCAGGATTTGGACTTAAGTCTCCTGCTTCTGGTTTTCAGTTTTATTTTTACAGTAGCTTCAAGACTTCTCCATCTATATAGCACCAATGATAAAACATCTAGGTTAGAAATGAAGTTTCTCCACATTGAGGGACACCCAGAGAGGCTCACTGAGTTACATGGAGAAGAGAAGAGGGAGGGGGGAGTTAGAGGTGACTGGAATGAGATGAGGTGGGATCAGAAAAGGAGAGAGCATGCTAAGCAGTAATCACTTCCTTATGTGCATTCCACTGTCTGGACTGCTCAGAGATATTCACAGAGTTATACAGAGAAGAGGAGAGGGAGGAAGGAGACAGAGGTGGCCAGGAGGGTAAAAGAGGGAAATGAAAAGGAGAGAGAAAGATCCAGCTAGTAAACAGTTCCCTAAGTGTTCTCCATCGTCTGGAACACACAGAGATTCACAGAGTTGGGTAGAGAAGAGAAGGGGAGGGAGGAGACAGAGGCAACCTGGTGGAGAAAAAGGAGAGTCCAAAGGAGGAAAGAGCAGTCAAGCCAGTAATCTCGCTCTCAAGTAAAAATGGGTACTGAAGATTGAGTTTTTTAAGGTACAAAATTGATAACAAATACCAAAAAGCAAAGATTAAAAATCTAGAGTAGAGGTTGGATTTTCAAAAATACAATATTAAAGAAAAGATGAAGAAGAAGAAAGAAAAAAAAAAGTCATATGAATTATTAAAACAACAACAACCACAAAAAAAATATATATATATATATATATATATGGCGTTTGCTTTAAGAACTTAAAAATTAAAAAATGTTAAAATAAAATTTTAAAAAAATGAAGAAAAAGAAAAGAAGAAAAAACCAAAACAAACAAAAAAAAAGAATGATCGTAAAAATAGTAAAGGTAAATCTGGGACTTTCTCTGGTAGTGTTGTGGGCAGTGTGGGGTCAGTTCATTTTCGGATAGTTCCTTGGTCTGGCTTATATTTCTTAAGATCTATACTTCCAAGACAGTTCCCTCTGTTTTAGCTTCTTCTGTTTGCTGGTCTCTTCAGTGTCTGTTTTTCGCCCTGACATAAGGGGGACGGTGGTGGACACTTTTTTTTTTTTTTTAGGCTCACTTGTTCAGTCGCTCTTAGGGGAGGGAGGGATGCTGCAAACAAATCACACTGGCATGTGCTCGCAGTGTCTCAGCCCTGCTGGGCCTGTCCCCGCTCACTGCACGCACACCGCTTAGGCTCTAGGTTGCTCCGCCGGGAACCATCTGAGGCTGGCCCTGGGCTGCACGCACCTCCCTGGTCTAAGCCATTCAAGCTCAGGCACTCAGAGGCGCAGACTCAGTTGGGCTTGCATTTTGTGCCCTTCCCAGGTCTGAGCAGCTCGGGAGTTTGGTGAGCACAGTCGCTGAGATTTATCGCCTTTCCCGTCCCTACTGCTCAGTTTTCTGGGTGTACAACTGGCGCCCCTTATTAGGCAGATGGTGACTGTCCAGAACCCCAAGAAGTCTTAGCAAAGAAGCTTGCTTGAAGTTTGGAAGTTTTTCTGGGGCTGCGATTGCCCCCTTCCGGCCCTTCCGGCTCTGGCTGCCTGTCACCAGAGGGGGATGGTCTGCAGTGGGCTAATTCTGTTCCGTCCTTTTTTCTGTGCGCGGTCCTGGTGGTGTCTTATGTTAGAGCTTTTCGCATGGTAGCTATCCCACAATCTGGTTTGCTAGCCCAAGTTAGTTCGCTCTGGTTATGCTCCGGGCATTCTGGCCCGATTCTTAAAAAGCACTGCAGCCCGCGCCTCCCTGCCAAGACCCTGCTTGCTAGTGGCGGATGCAGGCGTCTGTGCTGCTTCTCCGCTGGGGGAGTTACCGTTGGGCTCGTAATCTGTTGCTTTTAATTATTTATTTATTTTTCTTCCCTGTTATGTTGCCCTCTGTGCTTCCAAGGCCCACCACAGACTCAGCCACGAGAGTGTTTCCTGGTGTTTGGAAACTTCTCTCTTTTTAAGACTCCCTTCCTGGGATGGAGCTCCCTCCCTACCTCTTTTGTCTCTTTTTTCCATCTTTTATATTTTTCCTACCCGTTTTTGAAGACAATGATCTGTTTTTCTGGGTGCCTGATGTCCTCTGCTAGCATTCAGAAGTTGTTTTGTGAAGTTTACTCAGCATTGAAATGTGCTTTTGATGAATTTGTGAGGGAGAAAGTGGTCTCCCCATCCTATTCCTCCACCATCTTAGGACCGCCCTCTCAAGTATCTCTTGAATTCCTACTTTTGCATTCCAGTCCCCTATGATGAAAAGGACATCTTTTCCTGGTGTTAGTTCTAGAAGGTGTTGTAGGTCTTCATAGAACAGGTCAACTTCAATTTCTTTGGCATCAGTGGTTGGGGCCTAGACTTGAATTACTGTGATACTGAATGGTTTGCCTTGGAAATGAACTGAGATCATTCTGCTATTTTTGAGACTGCACCCAAATACTGAATTTGAGACTCTTTTGTCATCCATTCCTGTCCATTTTAGTTCACTGATTCCTAAGATGTCTATGTTCACTCTTGCCATCTCCTGCTTGGTCACATCCAATTTACCTTGATTCATGGACTTACCATTCCAGGCTCTTATGCAATCTTGTTGGTTACTGCATCAGACTTCACTTTCACCACTAGGCACATCCACAACTGAGCATCGTTTCTGCTTTGGCCCAATCGCTCCATTCCTTCTGGAGCTATTAGTAGTTGCCCTCTGCTCTTCCCCAGTAGCATACTGGACATCTTCTAGCCTGGGGGTTTCATCTGCTGGTGTCATACCTTTTTGACTTTCCATATTGCCCATGGGATTCTCCAGGCAAGAATACTGGAGTGGGTTGCATTTCCTTTTCCAGTGGACCACACTTTCCCAGAACTCTTCACTATGACTTGTCCACCTTGGCCCTGCATGGCACGGCTCATAGCTTCACTGAGTTACATGAAACCCTTCAGCACAACAAGACTGTGATCCATGAAGGGGATCAGCACATTAGTTCATTTTAATTTTGAAGTTCAGAGAAATTAGATTTATTATATTATAGATTTCACGACAATCTTAGTCTCATCAGTTCAGTTCAGTCACTCAGTCGTGTCTGACTCTTTGCGACCCCATGAATCACAGCACGCCAGGCCTCCCTGTCCATCACCAACTCCTGGAGTTCACTCAGACTCACGTCCATCGAGTCAATGATGCCATCCAGCCATCTCATCCTCTGTTGTCCCCTTCTCCTCCTGCCCCCAATCCCTCCCAGCATCAGAGTCTTTTCCAATGAGTCAACTCTTCGCATGAGGTGGCCAGAGTACTGGAGTTTCAGCTTTAGCATCATTCCTTCCAAAGAACACCCAGGACTGATCTCCTTTAGAATGGACTGGTTGGATCTCTTTGCAGTCTAAGGGACTCTCAAGAGTCTTCTCCAACACCACAGTTCAAAAGCATCAATTCTTCGGTGCTCAGCTTTCTTCACAGTCCAACTCTCACATCCATACATGACCACAGGAAAAACCATAGCCTTGACTAGACAGACCTTTGTTGGCAAAGTAATGTCTCTGCTTTTCAATATGCTATCTAGGTTGGTCATAACTTTTCTTCCGAGGAGTAAGCGTCTTTTAATTTCATGGCTGCAGTCACCATCTGCAGTGATTTTGGAGCCCCCCCCCAAATAAAGTCTGACACTGTTTCCACTGTTTCCCCATCTCTTTCCCATTAAGTGATGGGACCAGATGCCACGATCTTCGTTTTCTGAATGTTGAGCTTTAAGCCAACTTTTTCACTCTCCTCTTTCACTTTCACCAAGAGGCTTTTTAGTTTAGTTTCATAGGAACAAATAATATCTCTATTCTCAGACTTGACATGTCCTTTGATATAAGTGCACACAAATATCCCTACTGTTGGCCCTTGGTATCCGCAGGAGTCATGGATTGGTTAAACCCACAGGTTGGAGGACTGACTGTATTAACTGCATGACACCATTTTATATAAAGGATCTGAGCAGCTGAAGATTTTGGTATCCACAGGGACTCCTGGAACCAATCCCACAGATATCAAGGGACATTATACTTGCCAAAATGACCCAGTGCTGTACAATAATAATGAGACAGAGATAAGCAGCCTTATTTTCTTGATCATATATTTTCAAATTCGCTCCTCTGACAGAAAGACATGCTTGGTTTGAAAGACATGCTTGGTTTTTCTACATAGATTCTGACATTCGTTAGTCATTGATCATTATTATCACCACTAAAGATAATAACAACAATAATGTATTTTTTAACCTGAAAGACTCAATTTCTGTAAGGTATGTTTCCTTAGTTTCAGAGCCTCAACTGGACATTTAAAATATAAATTGGATCTATTTTTTCTTTCTGTTCATTTACCAATTTTGCCTCTGCCAGTTGATCACCTGAAACTTTAGAGAGTTAGGGACAGGGGAATATTGAGGGATAGAAGAGAGAATAGTTTAAAATAAAGAAAAGTATAGAAATATAGATTGTATAATCACTTGAAATTAGGAAGGGGATAGAACAGAAAATAGCAATGGAAGTTTCCAAAGACAGGATTACAGATTTTCAACTCGACCACTGAATACTGGAAAATGAAAAACAGTCATAGACAAGCCATGCTTTTTTCCCATACAGTTCAGATTGACAGTTCCAGACTTCACACAGCTAGTTGACCAGATGAGGCTAGTCTCTAGACTCTGGGTGGAAAGCTTTTCTTTCAAAATTGGGAAAAAAAAAGGAAATCTTATTACGTTCAGTCTTTAACTCTTGGGTAAAATTGTCACTCAAACATGCTTCTGCCTGATAAGGAAATCAATTTGATTAAAAGTGTGCTAAGATCATAAGTTTTTCCCTGCCGGTAAGCAGTCACTCCCCAGTGAGTAATGATTTCCCATAATAATCAACAGAGCTTAATTACAGCAACTAATTCAAACATAAGCCATTTAATAAATTAATTGTTGACACAAATCTATTACTCAAAATCTAGTTTTTCAAATTTTTATTCAAAATGTATAATTTCCACTATTGCAGATCACCAAGAATTCAAAAATATCGATCATCTTTGAGAAACGTGCAACAGAAGTATATCATTACTGAGCAAAAATAGTTTTTCCATGAAGTAAGAGTCAGGACTCATCATTCATTTCAGGCCACAGTCCACGAAATTTAATTTCCCTGGCCCTCAGTCTCAGATATAAAGGCAATTCACTAGATAAGAAGATTCTGGGCTTTGTCTCCAGACACAAAAGAGAAAAACAAAGAAGCAGCTGGAACTGCAGAGGTTGATGCAACTGTAAAAACACAAACAAAACTCGTAACAGAAGTCAACTTGATGGGCATAAGCAGCCCCAGATGGTAGAAGCAATTGGCGAGTGTGTATCATTCTTTCATTCTATTATTAGGTATTTACTGTGTGTCAACTGTATGCCAAGCTCCTCTGGAGCCGAACAGTGTTAACCATATGGCAAAGTTTCAGGAAACCTCAAAAAACTATCATACAAGTAACATCGTGCTGCTGATAACAAGTTGGATTCATAATAACTGGTCCCTGTCTATGAAAAAGGGATATGTCTGCTGTAAAATGTCAAAAAATAAGTCATCCTCCCCCAACTCCCAATATCTCAGATGATAAAACATACTTCAAAATTTCTGTAGTACAGGTACATATTGAAGAACAACAACCAGATATTTTTGTATTAAGGCCAGAGAATAAACGGTAAATGAAATACAGTGATATTTCTCCCTATCTACCTCATCCCTATGTTGCAGATCCCTAGTGTGCATAAAATTCCCAACATAAGTCACTTGACCCTCTCTGCTATGCCCTGTCTGTAGGGGAAAAGAAAGAGCAAATATAGTGAGAGGTAGCTTAGGTATACAGTACACACCTCAGAGAGCTGAGGTTTTAGTACAATTTTATTATTGAAGCTTGGAACCTCCTCTATGAGTATTGGCAGAGGTAGGATTCACGGTGGTCATGGGTCCCAGCATGAACATAATTAGAGGAGTTGTAAAGTCACAGAAAAATGTCTGCTATTCTGGAAAGCTTTGTTCATCCTGGCATTTCAACAAACCCCAGTACATGTTTGGTTCCCTTTTACGGAGGTAGCATAATGCTCTAAGCCAAAAGTCATTAAGAGACCACAGAGGACAATTTTAGTGTCAGTTTTCATTTTCATCCCAATGACCCTCCTTCTTGTCATCTTTATTAAAGACATTGGTCGCCCACTCAATTCCCTCTGCCCTTCAAGTCAGGAAAAGAAATTCCCTGGAGGAAACTGAAGGAAAAGCAAAACTGATAGAGCATTTGAAGATGAGATAAGATCAAAATGGGTAAGGGGAAGGTTCATATTCCCTCAATCCAAGAAACAATCAGGTCACCTCAGGAAATCTACCCTTCAGTTAGAAATCTATGGAAAAACAGTACAAGGAAACTTTGCCACAAAGTTTGCATGACTGGCTTCCAGGGGACTTCTTAGTTAGGATTGGTAGAAAAAAAGAGTAAAATAAAAATAAAGAAAAATGTAACAAATGATTGTGTTTAGAAGAAGCTTTTCATAAAGCCACTAATTTCAATGATTGTTATCATAGCTTACATTTAGTCTGTGCTTAGTATATGCCAGGTACCACATTAAGCCCTTTACACAGATCATCATATTTAATTCTCACAAAATCCTATGAAGAATGTACAATTATTATTTTCATTTTACAGATGAACACATTGATACACACAGAAGGGAAGGAATGTGCATGAGGTCAAGGAGCTAGCAGGTTCCAAATTCTAACAACCAAACCCCAGACTCTAGCCTAGGAGTCTGGCCTCTTCCCAGAGGAAACTGTTTCAGTGGCTCTATTGCTATGTATTAAGCTACCCTAGACACAATGGCTTAAAACTCTATAATTTATTCTCAAGATTCTGTGGGCTGAGTGACAGAGGCAGTGATAGACTGCTCTGTGAGGCCGTCCTTGCTTAAGGACTCTCATACAGTAACAGTTATATATGATGGCTGAGTCAAAATTTATTTGACGGTATTGGCCATTTAAATGATGGGGTTGGGCTGGGTATCCAAGATGGTGTACTCACATGGCTGCCAGGTGACGTTGGCTGTCACTTGGCAGGCAAAGAGGGGCCATTAATCAGAGCACCAATACATGACCATGGTAGCTGTGTTCCAACAAGGAGAGTTCTGAAAAGAGAGTGCCCTAAGAGCAAACATTCCAAGCAAAGCTTGCAAAGCTTCTTACGATCAAATCTCAGAAATCCTGCAGCATCATTTCCACCAAACTATTGGTCAACAGTGACTACCAGGCACAGCCAGATTCAAAGGGAGAATACCATAAAGGATATAAATTCTAAGAGGTATTGGGTTGATCTTTGGAGACTAACTACTATAGTCATATCTGCTAAGAACAAATCTTTATGGTCCCCTCCTGGGATGAAGCCAGGGAAGGGAGTCTGACTCCCATGAGGCTCTGGAAATGGGGAAGTTTTTACAAAGATGTTAAGCCAACTACATTACTAAGAGGCTGATATGAAAACAACAGCAAGAAAAGCAAATATGAATTATAGACCCAAATTTAAATCACATAAATAATGAATTCCTCAGCATCCTCCCCAAAGCACTGCCATAAAGATTGTCTTCTGAAGGCCTCATATGTTTTGTAGGCTACATGTGATTTCTTCTTTTCTAACTTATCCTGCCTTTCTGTATCCTACTGACTTAGAGGCAATATGGTAGAAGTACAAAGGTAGGCCCTGAAATCAACTTCAAAGCCCTGAATTCGAATTGAGACTCTTAGCAGTACTCTGAGTCCTTAGGTAAGACTTAACCCCTCCAACATTCTGTTTCCTCATCTATTAATAAATAACATGAGTAATAATATCTGCATTTATAGCTGAGTATACATCTCTCTCTCTGTGTCGCTAAGATACATGGTCACTGCATAACTCAAATCCTTTTCTCTAAAGCTCACAATACCAAATAGAAAAAAAAAATCTAAATTATATTTATATCCATTTTATAAATTAAAAAACAAAGGGGAATTAAATTACTTATTAAGAACTTCAGCAGATCTGCAGTCTCAGAGCTCTAGCCCATAGGATTTCCCCTGGTCCACTCCACTCAATAGTGGGGCCTCTGCCCAGCATGGTCCTGTATCTAGGAACATGTGGTCCTAACAGTTTTCTACCTAGACAGGAAGACCATATGAGGCAGGTACAGGCAGGTGAGAAAAGGCATAGCACAAAGGTTATTCTAATTGCACAGCACCTGTCTCAGAGTAGTGCATGTATGCATGCTAAGTCGCTTCAGTTCAGTTCAGTTCAGTCGCTCAGTCGTGTCCGACTCTTTGCGACCCCATGAATTGCAGCACGCTAGGCCTCCCTGCCCATCACCAACTCCCGGAGTTCACTCAGACTCGTGTTCATTGAGTCGGTGATGCCATCCAGTCATCTCATCCTCTGTCATCCCCTTCTCCTCCTGCCCCCAATCCCTCCCAGCATCAGAGTCTTTTCCAATGAGTCAACTCTTTGCATGAGGTGGCCAAAGTACTGGAGTTTCAGCTTTAGCATCATTCCTTCCAAAGAACACCCAGGACTGATCTCCTTTAGAATGGACTGGTTGGATCTCCTTGCAGTTCAAGGAACTCTCAAGAGTCTTCTCCAACACCACAGTTCAAAAGCATCAATTCTTCGACGCTCAGCTTCAGTCATGTACAATTCTTTGCAACTTCCATGGACTATCGCCCATCAGGCTCCTCTGTCCATGGGATTCTCCAGACAGAAATACTGGAGTGGGTTACCATGACCTCCTCCAGGGGATCTTTGAGGCCCAGGTTTTGAACCCACATCTCTTTGGCCTCCTGCCTTGGCAGGTAGGCTCTTTACCACTAGCATCACCTGGGAAGCCCTGTCTCAGAGTAGACATATAGTCATATCTGTTGGGTGGATAGACAAACAGATGGATCAGTTTTAACTGCAAATCTTTTTCCTCTTGTGGTGTCAAGAAACCACAAGAGGTTTCCACCTCAGGAAGTTCCCAGACATTTCATACTCCTTAAGCAGAGAGAGCTGGAATCAAGACTGCTGGGAGAAATATCAATAACCTCAGATATGCAGATGACACCACTATTATGACAGAAAGCAAAGAGGAATTAAAGAGCCTCTTGAGGGAAGTGAAAGAGGAGAGTAAAAAAGTTGACTTAAAACTCAACATTCAACTAACGAAGATCATGGCATCTGGTCCCATCACTTCATGGCAAATAGATGGAGAAACAATGGAAACAGTGACAGACTTTTTTTCTTGGGCTCCAAAATCACTGCAGATAGTGACTGCAGCCATGAAATTAAAAGACACTTATTCCTTGGAAGAAAAGCTATGACCAACCTAGGCAGTGTGTTGAAAAGCAGAGACATTATTTTCCTGACAAAGGTCTGTATAGTCAAAGCTATGGTTTTTCCAGTAGTCATGTATGGACATGAGAGCTGGACAATAAAAAAAGCCTGAGTGCCAAAGAATTATCACTTTTGAACTGTGGTGTTCGAGAAGACTTTTGAGAGTCCCTTGGACTTCAAGGAGCTCAAAGCAGTCAATCCTAAAGGAAATCAGTCCTGAATATTCATTGGAAGGACTGATGCTGAAGCTCAAACTCCAATACTTCGGCCACCTGATGCAAAGAACTGACTCATTCGAAAATTCAAAGAACTGACTCTTTGGAAAAGACCCTGATGTTGGGAAAGATTGAAGGTAGGAGGAGAAGGAGATGACAGAGGATGAGATGGTTGGATGGCATCACTGACTCAATGGGCATGAGTTTGAGCAAGCTCCAGGAGCTGGTGATAGACAGGAAAGCCTGGCATGCTGCAGTCTGTGGGGTCGCAGAGTTGGAAATGACTAAGCAACTGAACTTAACTGAAGGTGGCCCTAAACAACAAAAAGGTTCGAAAGAAGATGAACAACACCCTTCGATTTTCAATCCCGTCGTCTTTTACAGAGACTGCCACACAGCAGGAGAAGGACCCAAACGAGCCCAGACCCAAACAACAGATAAGCAGGATCACTTCCCACCACAATCTCAGCCCCAGGAACCTAAGATCTTGCTCCTCCATCCCTTCTCCTTGGCTCCGACCCAAGAAGGTCCCAGTGGTTCTCAACCAGGGCAGAATGGCTCCAGTAGGAACAGTTGGGAAAGTGTGGTTTGCATAAAGACTGAAGGGGGCTATGGGAATTTATGCAGGAGTCGTGGGGGAAAATGTTAATATTCTGAAATGTACAATAGAGATCTATCCTAAGAACAGTCCCACCCAAAATGACAAGAAGACTCCCCATGAAGAAATACACTGGTAGACCCAGGAAAGAGAGGAGGTAAGTAGCTCAGTGTAGACTCTTTCTCCTCCATCACTTTCCTCCACTCTTGCCTATCTCCCCCACTCTATTTCAAGTTGCTGGATTTGGGGGGATGCAAAAAAGCAGTGTATACACTCTTGCTCCAGACCTTCCGGGACTCAGGTCAAACCTGTGGTTTGGAAGAGGGAGAAGATTAGATTTAAATTGAGTCTGAGATTGACACCTTAAAACGTAATGGACTGAAAGTTTTATAACTGGAAGAGAGTAGAGAGTTACGGAATCTACAGACGATGTTAAATGGGTGGGAAATGGGAATTCAGATGAACGCTTTAGAAATCAATAATTGGAAGAAACACAAACATTTCATGTTTATACCCCACTTAGTTAGACCTCTTCAGTTGCCTCCTCCATAAAGCGAAGTAGGGTCATGGTTTTCAAACACGCAAAGGAAGGAAGGTCAAGAGAACATTTTCTGCCTGCCTCACTGACCACTGTAGATAAGCCGCTGCTGCTCACCGTGCTTGGAAACACTGCATCCTGTTTCCGCCAAGGGCTCTGAGTGGAGCCCAGGGGTTGCCACAGCGGGCTGCGGCAGCTGGATGGAAAGCCCATCGGAAGCCTGGTAGGGGTGCCAGCCCACCGCACAGATGCTGCTCTCCTGCGAAGGTAACAATGGGTAAGCCATGATCATGAGCTGGGTTTTCCTCTCCCGCTGCCATGGCAGGTGCTTGATAGAGCCTGCTGCCAAATGACCCACAAGGGAAATGCCCAGGCTAGGGCAAGAGGGGCTGGGATGCAGAGACCGGGGGAGCATGTGCTTCTGACACACATCAGACTCTGCTCTTTAAGGACTGTCTCAGCTCACATGAAATGAACAGCCCGAATCCCATCTTCCCTTAGGAGTCATCCTAACTCCATTCTATCTCCCTCTCATCCACATTTAGAGAAACAAATCCTGGGGAAGTGCCCCTATTAATATCACATCAAAAATATCTCACCTAATAAAAAATACCAGTTGGTATATACCTTTGGAGGACAATTTATTAATAGCAGCATCTATTACATTTTAGCTGTGCTTATCCTCTGACCCCAGTGCTTCTTCTAGGTGTTTATCCTGTGGCATGTAATTCATAGCTGTATCCCCCCTGTATAGAATCTGGGAAATATACCAAATGTGTATGTGTGGGTATATATATATTACACATACATTATATATATATGGAGAGAGAGAGAGAGAGCAGTGGATGCTCCATAACAATGTGTTAAATATTAAATGAATGAAAATACAATTAAAAAATAAATTGGCAAGCAGACCAACACATGATTTCACTGAGGTTTATAAAAAGCACAAATCATATTTTTCCTCCTGCTTAAGAAAAAGCCTTTTTAGTTCACAGCACATCATAGGAGATACAGAAGTTAGCATGCTCTCTATGCACCGTCTCTTCCCTTATTTTATTCCATTGTGCCTCTTTTTCCCCACCACACCCTCACTTCCATCCCCTGCCCCACTCTAATGTTTACAGCAAATCACTGCATCTGTATGTATTACTGAAAGATTATATTTTACATATGTGTTCTTACTTTTTGCGTTTCAAATGATATTGTATAGATCTTAGTCACTTTCTTCCTTTTGTTTTAAAACTCAATAGATGTTAAACTATGATGTACCTAGTCCATTGAATTGTGACTGCTGTATAGTATGTATTCCATACAAGATGTCCACCTTGGTTTACTAATCCATTCTTATTGCGATAAACAAAAATCCCTTCCAACTCTCTACCACCAGAAACAATTGCCACCAAAAAAAAAAAAAAATAGAATTCTCCTATGCAGTCTTTACAGAACTGTACAAGAGGCTCTCTGGGGCATATGACTACAAAGGGGATTGTGTGTAATAGAGAATATGCATTCTTCTCAGTTTTACTACAGAGCACTCACTAGACTGGTTACCAGAATGGCTAAGCCAACTCACCCTCCTGCCAGCAGCATATAAAGTTTCTCTTTCTGCATTTGAAATTATCTGACCAATGCTTGGACTTATCAAGCCTTATAATTTTTTGTACATTTTATCATTGTAAAGTGGTATCTCATTTTAAATACAGCAATGTGTACATCTCAATTGCAAACGCCCTGACTATATACCTCCCCCCACCAACCAGGACCTACTGTTTAGCACAGGGAACTCTGCTCAATATTCTGTAACAACCTAATTGGGTAAAGAATTTGAAAAAGAATAGATACATATATGTACATAGTATATACAGGCTTCCCAGGTGTTGCTAGTTGTAAACAACCTGCCTGCCAATGCAGGAGACTTAAGAGACACAGGTTTGATCCCTGGGTCAGGAAATCCCCTGGAGGAGGAAATGGCAGCCCACTCCAGTATTCTTGTCTGGAGAATCCCATGGACAGAGGATCCTAGCGAGCTATAGTCCATAGGGTCACAAAGACCCAGACACGACTGAAGCAATTTAGCACACAGCATGCACCTGTGCATATATATATATATATACATATACACACATAACTGAACCACTTTGTTGCATACTTGAAACACAACATTTTTAATCAACTATACTCTAATATAAAATTAAAAGTTTAAAAAAATAAAGTGGTATCTCAATGCTCAATTTTCAGTTCTTATTTCAACAAGATCCAAGTTGCTTTGTTTGTCATCTGCTTTCTCTCTCTGGGAGATCTTAGAATTTTTTATCTTTGTCTTGGAGGATCTTTATTTTCCCTTTTTTGGCCACACCTTGTGTGACTGGTGGGATGTTAGTTCCTTGACCAGAAATCAAACCTGCACCCTCGGCAGTGAAAGCACAGATGCCTAACCACTGGAACACCAGGGAACCCCCTTTTTTCTCACTTTAATAGATCTCATTGATGGGTGTCCTATCCTCAGTGATTTTGAAGAGTGATAAGTGGCCAAGATTATCCACACATTTATAGAATGTGTGGTTAACAGATCTGAGAAGGTGAACAGATCTGAGAAGGCATTCATCTTCCATTCAAACCGCTTGAGTCATGAGGAAATTCCTTCCACAGGATCTTTGTCAAGCTCTAACCAGGTCTCTGTTTGGTATGTACAGTTGCTTATTCTGAGAGAATTCCTACCATAATAGATGGATATTTCAGCTTGTTTTTCCATCTTCCTCAGGTTGAGTTTAAGCACTTGTCCCAGGTACAGCATCTGACACAGAGTACAGTAGATCTCAGTAAATAAGTGTTTCCTTCCCTTATTTTTTGGTCCACTGTCTTGAGCTACAAATCGTCTACTAGCCTTTTATGTATCTGAAAACAGCCACCATGTCTGTCTTAGTGTTCTCCTCCTCCAGCTTAAAATCTGCTGCCCACAATAGATCTCACACATCAGATTTTTAAAACCACCAACTTCCTGTCGGTTCTTTTAGCAAACCACACTGATTTGAAAGTCTCTTAGTATCACTTGAAATGTGGTGACCTGGACCTCCAGGTAAATTCTAAACAGAACAAAGCACAGTAGGTCTATGACCTCCTAAAATCTCCCTATAATTCTGTTTTGCCAACTAAGGAAACTTTCCCTTCTTAGCAGCAGCAGTCACCTGATGGCTCACTGAACTTGAGGCCAGCTCCGTCCCCCAGGCCTTTTTCGCATGAATGGTTGCTCATACCCATGGAATTTACTTGGGAGACTGCCTGGATGGTTCAAAGTGCAAATCGGAATCAAATCTGTGGCCTTTCAAGTGCTCTCCTCCAGTTTAATTAATTTCACTTCTGATTTTTCTCCCTTCTTTCCTCTTTTCAGCTGCTGTATGGTTGATGAGACTATAGAACTAAACAGACCAGGCTGCAAATCCTACCTCTGCCCCTTCCTAATTCTGTGGCCTGGAAAAACGCTTTATTCTTTCTGAACTGGTGTTGCTTTGAGTGCTTTGGACATAATAACCTTTACTTCATAGTAGTGTGACAAGCTATAAAAACTAAATGAGATCTAATATTATAACAACATCTGACACATAGAAGCCCCTCAGTGTGCTAGTTCTGGTCTCGACACTCCTTGCCTTTCCTATCTGGATCTCATATGGGGAAAGAGCGACTTCCCCGGTGGTCCAGGGGCTAAGACTCTGTGCTGCTACTGCAGGAGACATGGGTTCAATCCCTGGTCAGGGAAATAAGATCCCACATGCTCTATGGTGAGTGGAAAGAAAGAAAGAAATCAAAAGGGTAAAGAAAGTACTCAGTTCTTCCCAGATACATCTACACTCCTGATTCCCACAACAAAACCCACTTATCTGCTCTCCTATTTTCTCAACTCTGTGCTCTCTGGTACAAAACACGTTAACTGACCTGAGATGGTGCAGGAAGAAGTCACAGAGGAGCGAGGTGTTCCTCTTTCAGGTGACATTTGCAGCTTCACAGAAGCTGCCCAGATTCTCAATGCCTTAATGCTTTTAGGATCAAAGTCAGGATGTTAGGGTACAAAGGCAGGCAGACAGAATTCTCCCCACCTCGGTGGTTTGATGTTGGCACAGGGTGGCTGTGACATGGCTCAGTGGGGGACAGCAGAGATGAAGGCAGCAGGCTGAGGATCCATGCTGGGCCAGTGGCCACCAGAGAAGTGAGCAGCTCTGCAGGGCTCACACATCAGCGCTGACTGCACAGGGCTCTGGCCACGTGTTTGCAATCATACGTGACCATTATGGCAAACTGCTGAGGGGAAGATGGAGGTCTGCAGCGAGTGGTCTTTGTGGTCCTTGCCCCTCCCTTCAGCCCACTCAGTTCTGCACAGCTGTAGTGAACAGCGCTCTGCCCATCAGATTCCAACTCAAATCCTGACCACAGCACCCTCAGCTTTTCTGCTCAGAGACTTTTCTCTGAAACCACAGAAGACAACTGAGCCTGCATGTAGCCAGAGACCAGAAAAGAAAGAGTAATAACACCTCCCAATGCAATCTTCAACCAGTGGAGTCCAGGGACCAGTGGATAAATGACCAAACATCTTACCTATGAAAGAATTATTTTGAGGTGCTTTCTATTACATGAAGTTCTTCAGAGTCCCAGTTGCCCAAAGCAGTAACCAGTTCAATAAACTGGATATTCTTCCTTTCCTGTCTCTTCCTCCCCACTTCCCCACTGTGCTTCCTGGGATTATCTCCCCCAAACTACTTGTCCCCAGTTTGTGTTTCACTCTGCCATTGCAGCTATTCAATTGAGGTCTTCCATCAGCTAAAGAAATGGCAACTTCTTAGTCCCTGATAATATGACATCACTTTGTCTTCAGACTGCTGTGGTCTGAGAGATATAGCAACTCCCTATATTTCTAAATGGGATATTTGATTATTTTGTATCCTTCCTTCTACTGCCAACAGAATTAACTGTTTTTCCATATGTGATCTTCATCAAGTCCTCCTACATGCTTTTATTACTCATTTTCAGCAGTGCAACAGTTACTTGTTAAACATCTGTCTTCTTCTAGATCTAGAAACACTAGATCTATATCTGATTCTGCATCTGATTCCAATTTCTATCTCTAGCGCCTAAGCCAGCACCTAGTAAGATGGTATATGTTCAACAAGTATTGGTGAATTAATAAATTACAAAAGATAGTGAGGGTTTCCAGTTGAACATAACAGGCTAAGAACAGTTATTTCCTCTCACTTCTGGACTCTATTAAAATGGTAAGAAAAATAAAATGATAAAAACACACAATAACCAAAGAATCTGCAAAGATCACAAGCACTCAAGAGAGTTCTATATAGAGAATAATTCGCACAACCCCACACTTTTCCCGCCCCCTCACAAAGAACTGCCCACAGCTAAACACAGGCAAAAATCAGAGCATTCTTCTTCGAGGAATTGGACAAACTGTCCAGAGAAAATCAAGTTGACTAGTGCAAGTATTAGTACTCCAAAATAAAGACCTCTCAAAGCTGCATTTACTCTCCACTTCTGCGCTAGCTAGCTTTCTAGGGACTCACTAGAACAAAGCATGACAGTCAAGAAGTCATACTCATGTAAAAGGAGCCTTTCTTTTCCCATATTGAGAGAAGTCTGCACCATAACAGAGAAATATTAAGACAGACAGAGAGAGGAAGGGAGAGAAAGAAAGCAAAAAAGGGAATTAGGGCAAGAGTAGGGGAAGAGGAGAGAAAAGCAAGACCTAATAGATTTTTTTTTTAAGTTGACACCTCCTCAGATTTTAGAGGAGATTGGCAATGGCATCCCACTCCAGTACTCTTGCCTGGAAAATCCCATGGACGGAGGAGCCTGGTGGGCTGCGGTCCATGGGGTCGCATAGAGTCGGACACGACTGAACGACTTCCCTTTCAGTTTTCACTTTCATGCATTGGAGAAGGAAATGGCAACCCACTCCAGTGTTCTTGCCTGGAGAATCCCAGGGCCGGGGGAGCCTGGTGGGCTGCCGTCTATGGGGTCGCACAGAATCGGACACGACTAAAGTGACGCAGCAGCAGCAGCAGCAGCATCTTTATCAGAAGAACAAGATGCTATTTTAAAAAGTTTAACTAGAGAATTAGCAGAAGCCAGGGTTTAAAATATAGTTGCCAATGTAGAAAGTTCAATAGAATAGTTGATATGGAAAGATGAATAAAACTCTCAGAATGTAAAGAAATGCGGACATATACAATACACATGAAATATTAATATATATGGATGAAAATATGAGATGGAGACCAAGTCAGAATATCCACTATCCAACTAATACAAGTTCCAGAAAAAGAAAATTTTAAATGTAATGTAAAAGAACACAAAAAGGATATAATTATTAAAGAAATTACAGAAGAAAACCTTGGCATAAGTCAAACAATACATAAGTCTTCACACCAAAAGGAGCACCATGTTTTGAGAAGGATGAATAAAAAGAGACTGATGACTAGAAAACAGCCACATAAAATTTTTAAACACTAAAAATAAATATATATTTATGTATGATAAGTGTCTATATTTATACAAAGATAATTATATATAAATATATAAAGATAAATATTTTATATATTTAAAATTTTCAGAGGAAAAAAAGTGGGTCACCTATAAAGGAATGAGAATAAAACACCTCAGGTTTCTCATCAGTGATACTGGATACCAGAAAACACTTGAGCAAAACCTTCTAATTTTTGAGGAAAGATGACTTTCAACCTAAAATTTTATACCCCACTGAATAATCAATTGGAAAAGAAAACAAAAAGCCATAGTCAGTCACACAATGATCCATCAAAGAAAGGAGCGCCTTTACCTAAGATGTTACTTGAGAATATACTCTCATAAAAGAAGATAACAAAAAGAAATGAAGGTTTTGTTTTTGCAGTGGGATACAGATATAGAACTCTACTGAGAGGACACAAGGCACGCATGAGACAGGTGGTGTAAGTGAGCTGAATCATCATCAATAGAAAATAGTAAGTTTGAATTAAGAACTAGTCTAATAGTACACTTTTTTAGGTTTATGCAGTGCATTGATCACATTGATGAAATTATCTTTATTTTTAATACTTTCAAGACTTAACAGTATACCTCAACTTATGAACACCCTGCATCAGTATACTGGTAAATAACTGAAGTACGAGTTAAGTCATTCCAATAATTATATTGCCTCAGTTTCTGCATCTCTAAAATGGGGGTAATAATGCCTACTTCGTGCAGATGCTGCAATAACGGCACTTAGCGTGAATAATGTTTGAACTGCACTTAGCGTGACTCCTCCACATCATCAGCTTTTTATTGAATGGTAGTTACTAGAAGACTCATGATACTCTCTTTGTCACTGACAAGCTGTGTAGGCTTCTGTGAGTCTTATTTTCCTTATCTGTAACTTGAGAATAATACCAGTCTTGTCTTGAAATAAATACATCAAAGCATGTAAAATGTTTATCACAGTACCTATACTAAAGAGATACTCAACAAATGGTGGATATTATTATTATTAACTAAGTCTGTACTGTGCTTATTTCATTTTGATAGTTTTCCTCATGAGGTATGTCTTAAATGATATATCCATATTCACCCAGGTCCACCAGAAAGTGCCTTCTCTCTTAATTCCCTTACACTCTACATACTCCACTCACATGCTCCACTCTCTTCCTAGAATAATCACCAAACTTAATACTCTGTCCCAAATTTAACAATGAACCAGAAAGAAAAGCAAGTAAATTATCTCCTGCATACTTCTGTAGGCCCCCAGTATGAGGAGGAAGAGATGGAAAGAGGAAAGAAAGAATCTATTCCCCAACTTCTTTTAACAAGGATGGGAATGGAGGACTCTAATAAGTAAAAAGTGATTAAAAATATGCATTACTGTTTAGCAGGAAACACTGCTCAGTACAGATACAGATATGTGATGCAGGTACTTCATAAATAATGCTACTGAATACATTATTTTAAAAGTCCTGGGGCTTCCCCAGTGGCCCAGTGGTTAAGACTGTGCTTTCATTGCAGGGGGCATGGGTTTGGTACATGGTCAAGGAACTAGAAACCACATCCTGGGTGGCATGGCAAAAAAAAAAAAAGTCCACAAGAGCATGCAACAAAAATTAGTTGGATGTTTTTCCTTAGCTTTTGAGCAGGATTTTTTTTTTTCTGAGTGCTCAGAATGAGAGTCATTCTATCAGAGAGGCATACCTGTGATTACTAAGCAAAAGTGGGAGAAGAGGCCATAGACACTTCACGTGCTTTCCATGCTGGACATTTAGTTACTTCATTTAATGCTCACATTAAACCCTCTGATGGGCATATGTCTGACCAATGAGGTAAACCAGGCTGAGAGGCATAAAAAATAACTCAATCAAGTTCACACAGCTAATAAGGGATAGAACAGAGATTTGAACCCATGAATCCAGAGTCTATACTCTTTTCACCAGACCTCCCAGGATGTCAACTAGACCTCCACCACCTTTCAGTGTTCCCTGGCCGGCGAATCTGGAGACAAGAGTTTAATTCCTGGCCTGACCAACCAAGTAATTTAGGCCAATTTACTTTTTCAAGGGTTTTTCTGACTCCTCTCAAAATATAACTCTACTTTGCTTAGCATCATAAGAACTCAGAAAGAATGAATTCATGTTTATAAAGTACTATGTAAAGCCTAAGTACACTCCTATTTTTAAAACATTCTTATATATGGATAAAAATTATACTCTTACAAAGACATTCTAGGACCCCAAACTAAGATTAGATTTCAATGTCTCCATTTCTTAACTAACCAGACACCAACTAATGTCATTCCAAACAGCATAGATAATGTTTTCTTAGAGCCTAGAAAATGAATGTCAATACTTGTGGTAGTTTCTGAGATTTGAAACATGCTAGCCCCAGAATAAATATATCTCAGGGAGAAAGGTAATACAACCCAGGTCAATAAATATTCATCAAAAATACTGACATAGAAAACATGTGGGAATCTAAGTGTGTTGATTCAAAAGAAAGAAAAATCTTGATGCTAAGATTGAGGTGTGATAAGACTTTAACCTAGAGCTCTCCTGACTGCCTGGAAGGATTTGCTCATCACTGCCCCAAAGTCAGGGCCAGGCAGGACACTCACATGTTCCTAGTGAGATGGAAATATGCTCCCCATGTTTGAAACAACCTTCTTTTTACAATCATGATGAATTGAAGAGGGGTTGCATTAATATAGATGCTACTACCACAGGCATGTCATCACTCTGTGTTCCCAGAAATATTAAATACATCTGAAAACTACAGTCAATCCATATCTTCCTTACCAAAATGAGGCAGAATCAAACCATCACTAGAGATCTTGTTCTTAAGCTTGTAAATATTGTTCCAAATTCACCAAGTGCTGAGTCACACTTTATTCCACTTCAGCAAGGCTACCTGCAGTGTATGCAAGTTTTTGTCACAGTCCTTATTTTCTGAGTCCTACTGTGATCATTAATTTTGTGTGTCAGCTTAGCTAGGCCATGGTAGTCAAACATTTGGTCAAACAATATTCTAGATGTCTCTGTGAAGACATTTTTAAAGAAGAGATTAACATTTAACTCAGTAGACTTTCCAATCAGCTGAAAGCCTGAATAGAAAAAGACTGTCCTCCCTCAAGGAGAGGGAATCTGGCAGGACACTCAAATATACCAGTCCCAGACTTGAGCTTGGATTCAGGTTGCAACTCTCCCTTGAGTCTCCAGCTTACAGCCTATCCTTCAGATTTTGGACTTGCCATAATCTCGTTCTCTGAAATGAATCTTGATAGAAGATAGATGGATAGATAGATAGACAGACAGATGTCTTATTGAAGAATATCCTCTGAAGAACTCTGACTTATCACTTTGGTTAGAATCACAGAACAGACAATGATACTAAAAGGGCCTGAAGAGTATTTGCAAAGTGGCTTGTGGGCTGTCCTCAAACAAATCTGCAAGATATGGCCAGAAAAGGAGAGACAACACTTTGCTGACAAAGATCCATATAGTCAAGCTATGGTTTTTCCAGTAGTCATGTATGGATGTGAGAGTTGGACTATAAAGAAGGCTGAGTGCTGGAGAACTGATGCTTTTGAATTGTGGTACCAGAGGGCTCTTGAGAGTCCCTTGAATAGCAAGGGAATCAAACCAGTCAATCCTAAAGGAAATCAACTCTGAATATTCATTGGAAGGACTGATGCTGAAGCTCCAACACTTTGGCCACTTGATGCAAAGAGACAACTCATTGGAAAAGACCTTAATGCTGGGAAAGATTGAGGACAGAAGGAGAAGGAGGAGACAGAGGATGAGATGATTGGATGGCAGCACCAACTCAATGGGCATGAGTTTGAGCAAACTCCAAGAGACAGTAAATGACAGGGAAGCCTGGTATGCTGCAGTCCCATGGGGTCACAAAGAGTCAGAAACTACTTAGTGACTGAACAACAACATTTCACAGGTATCTCAAAGGTAACAGGTCCCAAACCAAAAGGCAGGGCTCAAATTCTGGCTGTGCCATTCCTCATCTGTGTGACTTCAGGATATTACCTGACCTCCTTGTGTCTCATTGACCTCATCTATCAAGGAATAATAGTACTTACTGCATAAGGTCACCATAAGAACAAAGTAAGTTACTACACATGAAGCACTTAGAGGCACATCTGACATAGAATAATGACTGATTAGATCTTGTCATAATCCTCTCCCAACCATCACTGGGCAGTGCTGATCCTTGCACAAAAAGTCAAGCCCAGGCAGAAAACTCATGTGCTCCTACTGGGCGTGGAATGTACTCCACGGGTTGGAAATGGCCTTCCTGTTACTTTCTCTCCTATTACCATCCCGGTAGGAGCACCCCAACCATAGAGACACTGCACCTAACACCTCATCTTATCTTCACCTGCTCCCTTTCTCTCACCAAACTCCACCCACCCTCACCTCAGAACTTACTGAGTCTGTATCCCCAGGATCTTTTCTGTCTGTGCTGTATATACAAAGATAAGCAAACATAGGCTGAGCACTGTACAGTGGAGGGAGGAGATTTTGCATCCTCAGCACTCCTGCCTTTGGTCATTCTGAACCCTTTCCCTTGGATTATCAACAGAGCTTCCGAAGCAGCTTTCCAGCTTCTCCCTTCAAGATCCTTCACTGTGACGCTTCCCAAAAATCAGGTCAATTTGCTTCTCTTGGCCTTGAAAATAAAGGCCAGGACTGTTCCCAAACAATCTTCCCTTCATCATCTCCCAAGATTATTCTCCACAATAGGCTTTCTGACCGCTGTCCCAGAGCCCCATGCCCCCAGGGACCCTGTGAGCGGCTCCCGCAGTTGGTCCCTCACTCCGATCACCTGCCCAGTGCCTTCCTTGACCCTCCCAGTCAGAAGTACCTGCATATAACATTCCGGCTGTCATTTATGTAGCTGAGGCCTGGCTCAAGCCCAGGCCATCTTCACTCCAGGATAAAGATAGGGGTTGAGGCAAGTCTGGAGGGCCCCCTGGGATGGGTCTGCCAAGGTTCTAGTGCATGAGAGGCTGGGGAGCCTCCTGGGAAATGAACTCATCCTGTCGGGAGAGAGGCCAAGTCACACAAACATGTTCCAAGGACAGTCAGCCAGTGTCTGAGGAAGGGCTCGTTGTGAGTACAACAGGGTGTTTGCTACCCTCAGCCAAGTTCACAGGGATGCGTGCCTGAGTCATGCAGTCATCCATTTGCACTTAAACAACATTTAGTGATTTCCTACTCTGAGTCAGGCGCTGGAGTGGGCACTGGGAGTACACAAGAGAGCAAGACAGGCCCGTTCCCAACCTTAAAGGACTTAGGTGGAGTTCTAAAGATGGGGAGACTGCAATGTCGGAAGTGGGTGATTTTTTTCTTTTTTATATAATTGTTATCTCTAATTTGAATCCCTGTAGGACTGGGAGAATAGAAGCCAACTCTGTTTTGTGGTCTATATGCGACAGTGTAACAGAATTAAGGATAAAGTATGCTTTCTTGGGCTTCCCTTGTGGCTCAGCTGGTAAAGAATCCACCTGCAATGTGAGAGACCTGGGTTCCATCTCTGGGTTGGGAAGATCTCCTGGAGAAGGCAAAGGCTACCCACTCCAGTATTCTGGCCTGGAGAATTCCATGGACTGTATAGTCCATGGGGTGGCAGAGTCGGACACGACTCAGTGACTTTCACTTTCACTTTCCCTCTTGATGTGAAAATTGGGAAAGGTGAGGCAAGAAATGGCTTGATGGTGTGAGACTGGAGCTGGACCAGCCAGAGAAACAGGAGACAACATCATTATCCACAGCATCCAAGCATCTGGGGTGACTGGCAGCCCACCTCTGCAGCAGGGAAGGCAGCACCAGGAAGGGTATGTTTAGAAGCCCTGCAATCCTGTGTGGGTCAGGACCCTATTCCCCCCTTCAAGAGCATATCTTAGGGAAATCGGGATTTTTTTTTCACTTCTCATCCACCAATGTATCATTTCTACAAGGGCAAGTACTGTATCTTATTGTCTGGATAAATAAATCTGTAACTAGCGAAAAAGTAGGCATGGAACAAAGTATGGTTGAATTTAAATGAATATGAAGAATGTTAGTATCAGCATTATTAACAATAGTCAAGGACATGGGAGCCACCTAAGTGTCCATCCATAGATGATTGGATTAAGAAGGTGTCTTGTATACAAGCTTCCCTGGTGGCTCAGTGGCGAAGAATCCACCTCCCAATGCAGGAGACATGTGTTCAATCCTTGCTTCAGGAAGAACCCCTGGAGGAAGAAATGGGAACCCACTCCAGTCCTCTTGCCTGGGAAATTCCATGGACAGAGGAGCCTGGCAGGCTAAAGTCCATGGGTTTGCAAGAGAGTCGGATATGACTTAGCAACTACACAATAACAGCAACTTGTTTACAGACAGTGGAGTATTACTCAGGCATGAAAAAGAATGAAATAATGCCATTTGCAGCAACATGCATGAACCTAGAGATTAGCAGGCTTAGCAAAATAAGTCATACAGAAAAAGAGGTATACTACAAATACTCTATGACATCACCTATATGTTGAATCTAAAAAATAATACAAATGGATCTATATGAAAACTGAAACAGATTCACAGGTACAGAAAACAACGTAGTGCTTACCAAAGGGGAGAGGGAAGGGAGGGCAAATTAGGGGTATGAGATTAGCAGATACGAGCTATTATATATAAAATAAATAAGCAATAAGGGTATGCTGTATAGCACAGTGTACTATACCCAGTATCCTATAATAACCTATAATGAAATATAATCTGCAAAAACACTGAATCACTCACTATGCTGTACACCTGAAACTAACACAATATTGTAAATCAACTATATTTCAATTTTAAAAATGAAAAGAAAATGAATAGGAAGAGCTTTCATTTAAGTAAAACAGCCAGAATATACAAATGTGTATAGGGGAAAATGTAAAGAATACTTAGAATTGTGTGGTTTTTTTCACCAATCATATCACAAAGAAAAATTTGGGAAGAAAACGGAATCATTCTTCATTCTACTACATAAGCTCAAGTCAGAATTAAAATAGTCAATTTGTTGCTCATCATTTATATTCCTTCTTTGTTGTTATTTTAAGAAAAATACATCGTCATGATGGAAAAAGCAAAGTCTGGTGAAAGATGGAAAGGGGACAGATGGAAAGATGGGAAGGGGCAAAAGTACATGCCACACAGACCCAGGGTGGAACAGTCAACAGTGGAATCAAAAAGAATCCTATGATTTAGAAGCTGTAGGACAGTCTTTCTCCTCCTCCTTCTCCACATTTCAAGTACAGCAATCCCCCTATCAGTCAGGACAAAGGAGGAAATAGGAACAAAGAGACAGGTGACTGCCTCACAGCCTCACGTATCAATTGACTTCAAAAATCCAGTAAGAGTTAGCCTGATTTCCAGACACAGGGATTTAAACATCCTTGGTTCAACATCCAAAGTCTTGGCCCTGATGAAATCACTCATCACAATTTCTAGATACAACCTGCTGCAATTTTTTAGTGGGGATGACGGTTGCAGCAACAGCCAAGCAATAGTCAACAGGGACACTAAGTTAATTTTCATTCATTGTTTCCTGGGGAAGCAACAAAAGTATATAAGCAGTACATTCAGAAAATTATTTTATGTTAAATAAAACAAATTATTAAGATGAAATGTGGTCATTTATATTCATTCTCTGCTCATACAATGATAGAGGAAAGGGAGACTATAAAGGAAATTGGACAAAGAGACAGAAATACTAGACCTGTTTCGCTGCTTAGGAGCTGGTAACCTACAACAACTGGTTTCACTTTGGGAGCGGCTGTTTTCTCTTTATCAGTAAGTCCTACCTGCCTAGCTCATGCAACTGCAATAAAGATAGATGAGTTTCTGTTTCTGAAAACTCTAAAGAGTGACAGAAATGAAAGGGATGAAGCCCTCATCACTCTGCAATATTATACCAAAGAGTCTCAGACCCTTTTTCCCTGTTGTTGTTGTTATTCAGTTGCCCAGTCGTGTCCGACTCTTTGTGACCCCATGGAATGCAGCATGCCAGGCCTCCCTGTCTCTCACCATCTTCTGGAGTTTGCCCAAGTTGATGTTCATTACATCGGTGATGCTGTTCAGCCATCTCATCCTCTGACATCCTCTTCTCCTTCTGCCCTCAATCTTTCCCAGCATCAGAGACTATTCCAATGAGTCATCTGTTCACATCAGATGACCAAAATACTGGAGCTTCAGTTTCACCATCAGTCCTTCCAGTGAATATTCAGAGTTGATCTCCCTTAAGATAGATGGTTTGATCTCCTTGCTGTCCAAGGGACTTTCAGGAGCCTTTTCCACACCACAGTTTGAAGGTATCAATTCTTTGGCATTCTTCCTTCTTTATGGTCCAGCTCTCACAACCATTCATGACCGCTGGTTAGACCATAGCCTTATATTTTTCCCTAAAGTCTCCCCAATATGTTCCACCCTAAACTTACCCCCACTGCTTCCTACTGTCATAGCATCTTCCCTCTGGCAGGATTCTCTTATTACTGGGAAAAGTGTTCAATATCCAGGGATCACTCAGCACAAGGTCAAGAGCTGACTGTTAGCAAGAAAGAAAAGCAGAGCAAAGAAATGAAGACCACGTGAAAGGAAAACATTGCTTTCAAGGCTCTGCCTACAAGGTCCACATGAAAGTAAGTATAACATTAAAAACTCTGGCTGTTAGAGCTAGGATAGTGGAAGGTGCAAGATATTTGCTGGAGTGATGCAGAGTCCAGAGGGGAAGTTGTCCCAAGAAAAATCCAGGTGGGTGTAAAGCCTCAGCACCAGGGTCAGACTACAACGGTCATTTAATATGTGATCCTGAGCAAATCAGAGTTCTTCTGGGCTTTAAAAGGAAGATTCAATAATGGCACCTACTCCATAAGGCTGTTGTGAGGATTCAATGAATGAACATGGATGGGATACTTAGTCTTGTAGCCAAGCAAGTAACTGACATGTGTTGATGGTGCTGATGGTGGTGATTGTGGTGGTAACAGCTTTGGTGGTGGTTTTAACTGTACTGCCATTTAGCTTCCATGTAAAGCTAAGAGACAGAACAGTCCAGAAAAGGAGTGCCCAAGGAAGAGGAAGGCAGCCTCTGCTTTCTGCAGAGGGCATCTTGAAAGAAGCCGGCTGTGTTAGTCCATTAAGGCTGTTACAGTAAAAAATACTGTTATGCCCAAGTCGCAAAATCTCTCAATGACCACCAGGAAGCCGATATCTGATGCAAAAGCAAGAGAGTTTTTATTACCAAGCTCGAGCTGGGGCTCCCACGGTTACCGACTCAGCAGCTATAGGGAGGAGCCCCGGGTTTTGGATTACATTGCTTATATAGGGAGTGTTCATGAAAAAAGAATTTCTAGGTAGGGGGACGTCTGATTGGTCACTTTCTTTCGAAGGGTTGTGTGTTGGTTTCTGATTGGTCCCTATTACCTAGGTAGACCACAAGTTCCTAAACGTTAAGTCAGGAGATTCTGGTCTGGGGTCCGATTGGCTCGTGGGCGGTGGGGTGAGGTCAGGGGATTTCCAAAGGCTCTTTTCCAGGAACCTTACAAATGGAGTTTTTCTGTTAATAAAATGGAGTAGCTTAGGTTCTTCAATACCATACACCAGGCGCTTAAATAATAAATATTTATTTCTCACAGTTCCAGAGGCTGAAAGTCCAAGATTAAAGTACTTCATCAGCAGCTTTGGGATCTGGTTAGAACTTGCTTCATAGATGGCCATCCTCATGTGGCACAAGGGGGCCGTATGTGCCCTTACACGGTACAAGGGGGAGAGAGCTCCCCAGGGTCTCTTTTATAAGGGCAATGATCTCATTCACAACGACTCTGCTCTCATGCGCTAATCATCTACCAAAGGCCCTATCTCTTAATACCATCACCTTGGAAGGCACAGTTTCAACATATGAATTGGGGGCAGGGGACACAAACATTGACTATAGCACCTGGCTTCTTTAAGGTCAAGGCAACACAGAGTTCTTACATTCTTACAATAACAAATTAGAAACAACAAGAGGCCAGCTTATAGAAACCAGGTCTCCTTAGACTGTAAACTATGCACAACTTCATTCGAACAGAAGTTCTGGTGTTTGTGTGCGTGCTAAGTCGCTTCAGTTCAGTTCAGTTCAGTCTCTCAGTCGTGTCCAACTTTGCGACCCCATGAATCACAGCACGCCAGGCCTCCCTGTCCATCACCAACTCCCAGAGTTCACTCAGACTCACGTCCATCGAGCCAAACTCTTTGCAGCCCTAGTGATTTCCATTAAAATCCTGGAAAAGGGAAAGGCCCATTGCAGTGCATATGAGCACAGGGTATAGAGGAGTCTGGCACAAAGAAAAGCCTCTGGGACAAGGCAAAGACAGAAAATAAACCAAGGCATGTGGAACCAGGGAGAACAATTCCCCCCGGCTTCTCTTCATTGAAGGGGTTCCTGCATTCACGGTGAGAAAGTTGTTGTTGTGAAAATTGCTCAGTCATGTCCAGCTCTTTGTGACCCCATGGACTATGCAGTCCATGGAATTCTCCAACCCAGTGGGCAGCCGTCCTTTCTCCAGGAAATCTTCCTAACCCAGGGATCAAACCCAGGCCTCCCACATTGCAGGCAGATTCTTTACCAGCTGAGCCACCTGGGAAGCCCTCACAATGAGGAGAGACAAATTAATTCCAGGTCCATCTTCTTCACATACTTATTATCATGCCTTTGTTTTAATAAGACATTTGTTTAAGCTAACAGATTAGTAAAGTGTTTACAGCTTATCCCATAGTTTGAGTCCATTCATAAAGGCTTTCATTTGTTCATTTGGCAGCTATTTATAGACTGCTAACCCACTCCAGTACTCTTGCCTGGAAAATCCCATGGACAGAGGAGCGTAGTAGGCTACAGTCCATGGGGTCGCAAAGAGTCGGACACGACTGAGCAACTTCACTTCACTTCACAGAATTCCACACTCTGTGCTCAAGAATGGGAGTCCAGAGCCTCAGTTTCGTAGGGGAGACAGAATGATAAATCACAGTTACGACTGCAGACTTAGGTTCTACATGAGTACTGATTACCAGGCCAGGGGAAGCGCTGAGGTGCTTAAACGGGTACATCATAAATGGCTTTGAAGTCTGGTTAAGGAGTTTACACTGGATCAATGGACATGAGTTTGAGCAAACTCCAGGAGATGGTGAAGGACAGGGAACCCTGGCATGCTGCAATCCATGGGATCACAAAGAGTCAGACACAACTGAGCGACTGAACAACTGGTTAAGGGAGCCGTTGAAAGATACATTAATTAAGTGCTCCACCAGTATTGCCACATATGATCACATTGGGTGAACCCCACCTATCCAGATTCTGACACTCAGAATGAACTAAATTGGAACCTCCTTTGAGAAATCACTACCACTACAAAGTTATGTCTTTTGAAGGGTGGTTCAAAGTCCCATTCTCCTCACCAAGCGGCAGTACAGAGCCAGGGGATGGCTGGCTTCACTGAGATTCCCCCAAAGGGCTAAACACTCCATTCAGGTAGACTGAAACCCAAAAATACTCTTGTTAAAAACAAAAGAAAAATTCCCCCAAAGGGCTAAACACTCCATTCAGGTAGACTGAAACCCCAAAATACTCTTGTTTAAAAAAAAAAAAAAAAAGGAATCATATTCAGGCAAGCAAAGTTTTCATTTACTGTAAGTTTCCCAAGATTTTCCAAATCATAAGATCAGAGTGCCCAAGGCCAGCGCTTTGCCTAAAAAAAATTTGACTACTAAAATTCTGAAGGCAAAAGGAAGGAATTTGAGTCATTTTAGAGGTAAATATAGAGTATGCTGGATGGGGGCCAGCTACCCATTGTAATAAGACATTGCTCTTTCAGCATTTGAAGGATAATGTCAAAATGCATGCTAGAAACATTTATTTTCTAAAACCCTATGAAGGAGACTATCTCAGCTTCAGAGTTTCTACAAAGAAATTTAAGCTTATAGCAGACAACCTGCTTGGAAGAGATTTGTACTGAAGCTACATTTGTGTAACTAGGACACTTTTTATTCAGATTGTATGTTTATCTGTAATGCCTTAGAGATTATAGAAAGGTAACTAGCAAACTCCTAAACTACCCTCTTGTCATGCCACCACTGCCCATAAATATACTATATCCCACTGAGCATAATGAACCTGTGAGGTGGATCAATATGACTGATGGGGAAATGAAGGCTATTCCTGGAAGGACATGTGCCCACATCTAAGTTATTTTGTCCATTATTTGTCTTCCCATTCTATGGGGATAATCTCTGCATCCAGGAATAAATGAAATAATAAATGCCATTACCTGTGGATGAGACATTCAGTGTGAACTAAATGGGAGGAGCACTGGGAGAACTCATTTCATCTCATTCCATTCCTTGAGCTCTGCCTGATGCTGAAAATTCCCATGTTTTTTTAATCTTTTTTAGTGAATATATGAAAAGCTACTATGAAAATGCACATTTTATCTGGGAGGGGTAGCACATTGAGTCATTAGTAATAACAATTACTCCAATGACTTCATCGAGTTAATCTACTGTCCAGTTATTGGGCAGTTTCCAGGTAATAGTATAGATGCCTTTTGATCCTGGGGAGGCCAGAAGACGTCTGTCTAAAAGACAGACTCTGGGTGTGGGCCCTGGAAGACACAAAAAGGAACCTTACTGCTTCCCCATTTTGCTGGGACTGGCCCAGTCTCATTGTTTGAGTGGTTTGGGCTGAGATCATGAGAATTATTCTGGCTTGAGCTAATTGCTTTATTGTAAACTTCAGGCCGTGTGAAAAGATAGGAATAAGAAGTGCCTGGTTACACATTCACACTATGTGAATTTATATGTTTTACCTAGAACCTCAGTTTTTCATAAAAAAAATGGGAATAATAATATAAGCCTCAATTATCTTCAGAGAGCTCTAGGAAAATCAAGTTGATTAATGAGTGAGAGAATACTGTGCAAATAAAAAAGGGTCAAAGAGCCATGTTTGATCTGACAGTCACTGTCCTTGGTATTTAACCCAAATGAGTTGAAAATTTATATTCACACGAAAACCTGTGCACATATTGGCAATCATGAAACTGATGATATTTGGAAGTAGCAAAGATGTCCTTCAAAGGGTGAATGTATAAACAAAATTTAACATATATACACTAGGATGCTATTCAGCAATAAAAGGGAATGAGCTATCAAGCCATGTAAAGGCAAGGAGGAACCTTAAAAGTGTAATGCTAAGTGCAAGAAATCAATCTAAAAAGGGTACAGGGACTTCCCCAGTGGTCCAATGGGTATTCCTGCACTGGTTGAGGAAGAAAATCCCACATGCCACACAGTGTAGCCAAAAATGAATAAGCATTTTAAAAATAAAAAATAAAAAGGATACATACTATACAATTCCAACTATCTGACATACTGGAAAAGGTAATACTAGGGAGACAGTGAAAAGACCCATGGCTGTCAGGGATTTAGAGGGAGGAAAGGATGATATGTGTAGCACAGGGGATTTTCAGGGCAGTGAAATGAACTATCTTTTCACAAAGCAGCTCAGAAACTCGATTGAAACCTGAATTTTTGTTGCCATCTCTGCCACTTTGCCGGAAGATCCTGCCTAAATGAAGCCAACAGAGAGAAAGAATCCTGGAGAAAGAAAGAACCCTAGGCTTCATGGCATCCATTGAGTGCCTGGATCTGGCTGTTTCTGAAGCTGGATCTGCATTTCCCACCCCCCCCTAGATTTTGCAAGCCAGCAAATGTACTCTTCATGTTTAAACCCATTTGAATTGATTTTCTATTCTCTTACAACCATGGGTCACACAAGGAGGATGCTTTTCTGGGCTTCATTCTGTTTCTTCTCCTCATCACACCCTGGTGGTATGATAAACACCTTCTCACTCTTCAAGACTCAGTTCTAGGGAATTCCCTTGTGGTCCAATTGTTAGGACTCAGTGCATTTGCAGTAATAGCCCAGGTTCAATCCTTGATTCCACAAGCTATGTGGCATGGCCAAAAGAAAAAAAAAAAAAAAACAGATTGACTTCTAGCACTACCTTTCTATGAAAAGTTATAAATAAATCCTCATCTCCACTCTAGCTAAAAAGAGCCCTTGGCTCCCTGGAGTGTCCACAGTACCCTGTGCTTACTTCCCACGGAATACGCTATCTCTTATTTATACTAATCATGCTTCATCGTCTATACGACAGTAAGCCCTTTAAGACTTCCACGGGAGGCGTCAGAGCCTGGCATCCCCAGAACTCTCTCAGTGCTTGCTGAATGGAAAAAACATTGTCAAAAGAGTTTGTGGGAAGAAGGGTGACATGAAGGAATGAAAAAGAACAAGCAGGAGAAATTGTGTCCCGTCACCTAGTTTAGAAGAAAAACCTAACCTAACAAGGTGGGGGAGGGGTGATATACAGGCAAATGTGATTTACATCCCGGATACATTCATTGTTCTAGTAGCAGTACTTACACTGTCTTTTTGCCCCACTATCACCCATACTGTGGATCTTTTCAAGTTTACTTTTTGTATTAAAAAGAGATAGCTTTTTAATGTGGCAGAGATAGCCAGTTCTCCTTTAATATCTGTTCTCCTATTCTCCTATAGAAATAGAACCCCTGACATTTTGCTGGATACAAGGATGCCCAGAGTTATAACTACATATCCCAGACTCCCTTGCAGCTATGTGTGGCCCTATGATTATTTTCTGGTCAATGGAAGATGAGCTGAAATGATGAGTGCAACTTTCTGAAGAGTAAACACTTGCTTTCCTCCCCTATTTTTCTGCTCCCACAAGCTGGATACGCGAGCCATTCTGGAGTCTGAGTTTGAGAACAAGATGAAAAGAGGATGGGCCTCTGAAGCCACCATATCAGTCCTAGACCATGTTACCAGAATCATTACATGAAAGATAAAACAAACTTCTAACTTATTTAAGCCTATGATTAGAGGGTCTCTTTCAACTGGCAAACTTATGTCCATATACAGCTACTTCTTGGTGTCTCCTGTGTGTGTTTTTTTTTTTTTTTCCTCTTTTTGCCTTGAATTGAAACTATTATTATTGGGAGTTCTCAGCAGCCAGAAAGAGCAGTCACAGGTGAAATCCATGATTGTTCTCCATCTCCCACTCTTTCAACTGTCTTCAATCACACACATCCTCTGAAAAAAGCCTCAGTGCTCTGAATGATCAGATCAGTTTCAAAAGTGCATCTGCCCCAAATACATCAATGGGACCATCAGATTTGGATACAAGGAAGCCAACAAATTCTAAAAAGTTGTTCATGAAAACATACCTTTATAGTAGATAAAAATCAGAAACACTCCTAATATTCAACAACGTGGGGGGGGGACTGTCAGGTAAAATCTGACTACAGACAGTTCCTGACTTGCAATGTTTTGACTTTATGATGGTGAAAAACAGTAGTCAGTCAGTAGAAACTGCACTTGAATTTTGGTCTTTTCCAAGACTAGTGATTATGCAGAACAATCCTCTCTACACATCACTGTGCTGGGCAAGGCAGTAGCTCCCAGTCAGCCACACAATCATGGGGTAAACAACTCATGGATGTACAACCGCTCTGTACATTACAATCATTCTGTTTCTCACATTCAGTACAGTAGTCAATAGATTACATCAGGTATTCAACACTTGATGATAGAATAGGCTTTCTGTTAGATAATTTTGCCCACTGTAGGTTAATGTAGGTGATCTGAGCATGTTTAAGGTAGGCTAGGCTCAACTACGATGTCTGGTCAGTTAGGCATATTAAATGTGCTTTCAACTTGCAGTATTCTGCAAGATGAGGACATAACCTCATCTTAAGTCAAAGAAGATCTCTAGATTTCCTGTGTTTAATTCAATGCAGCCATTGAAACTAACATCTAGAAAGTGTGTGTAATGGTATAATGAAGAGATAGAAGGCAGGATACAAAACTATACACACAGTATGGTCTCAAATATGTAGAAAAGACTGAAAAAAAAAGTCATGATTAAAATGCTATCATTTATTAAGCATATACTGCATTTCAGGCACTGTGCTCAGCATTTTACATGCATTTTCTCATGCAATCGCAGAACACCTGTGATGTAAGTACAATTATTATTTCAATGTTATTAATGAGAAGACAGACTTGATGAGATCAAGTAGCTTTCCCCAAACTTCACAGAACATCAACTCAAGTGTATCTGATGCCAAATGCCATGCTCATTATCTCCCCTGCCAGCAAACTTTTTCACAAGGTTTTTAAATAATTTCAAAGCATCTTTCTACTTTTCTTTCATTTCTAAATTTTCTTTAAGTAGTATTATCTTTCCAATTGCAAATGTACATACAAAATTTTCTTTCAAAAAAAGGAACAAGCACCCAGACACAAACAAAATGTTCTGCTTCTTCCTAAAATGGAGTGTTTGAGTGGCACATCAGAGCCTAAGAAAAGAGCCAGAATAAGTGAGCTGACAACTGAGTTTGGGGTCAGAATTCTCAAGTTTCTTTGTTCACCTTTCAACAAAGTCCCATTGCTGTAAACAATATGAGTCAATGGTACTCAACCTTTGGAGAGTCAATGACTCCTCTGAGAATCTGCTGAAAGCCATGGACCCTCTTCCCAGGACAATAGGAGAAGCACATGCACCCATCTGCACACACACATTCTACACACAGATCAACAGATACAACCACGCCTATGTGTGTGTCCCAGGTATAGGGCCCCTGATGTAAGGAAACACAAGTTCAGTTGTTGAAACTCCACTCCAACTCCCACATTGTTGTCCACACAATAAACTATGGATGGTAGTGTTGATTACCAAGGTGCCTTCCCATCAGTAGAGATGTGCTCTGAGGCCTTTTGAAGAGGAATTTCAGCAGGTATATCTACATTCTTGACTGATTCCCTAATAAGGGCCTGGCAGTGATACTGAGGAAAACTGACAGGTCTATGTGGATATGAACTCATGAGGAAAGTCAGGAACACACCACAAGGGTAACTCTCAGGAGTACATCCCTTTGCAGTTAGAAAGTATTTTCATACCCTAGTTCATGTCTCTTGTGTCCCCTGCATTGGCAGGCTAGCATCACCAGGGAGGCCTTCACATCCCATTAACAGATCTCAATTGACTCCCAACAGCCCTATAAAGGTAAGGTCATTAGCCCGTTTTAAATATAACCCAGGTCTCTACTCACACCGACAAGAGCCAGTTATACTTTGGCCAAATCCCAAGCTTGATGTAAATACAACCCTTTCACCATTCCAAAGAGAAATCCCATTGATTTAATCAAACATATCAAAATATTTCTAGAATTATCAAAGACCCATGAAGCCCCCGGAAGGGTCAACTTACACAGTACACAGCTCTACAGAATCCAAATTAGCCCTCTCCTGAGTCTCTCCTCCTGCTCCACTCCCTAGACCCTTCTTCTGGAAAGTTTCCTTTCCCTCCTGTATTACACAGAGTACCTTTCTTCTTTTTCAAGAAAAGCAGGCTTATTAAAACAATTTATCAACAAAGCTAAAGTCGTAGCTATTTGTGGAGTTTTTAAATTTGCTTTGTTTTGCTTCCTTTTCTTGCCACTCAACACCCACTTCCCTTTCTTGTGGGAACAGCCTTCATTTTAATTTGAGGAGTCACTTCTTTCCAATTCCCAGTGCATGGTCCCAGAAGAGCTGACACGATGACCATATGGCTGAGACCAAGCCAATAAGAGTTTCATGTTCCCTTGGTCACAGTGACTGGTTTTGGGAACAGATGATGACTCCTCAGATACAAGGGTGCTCTATAACGCTTTCACTGAGGCTTCTGGGAGACAGGATTTGGTTTCAACAGCTATGAAGCAGAGAGGATATAAAATCTAGAGCTGCTGCCATCGTCTTGCAATAAAAGGAGCCTGAGACTGAAGCCACACTCCAAAGAGAGCTGAACAATGGTTTAAAACCAAGTCTTGATGACGAAATTTGGACCTGGTGTCAGCACTGTCTGAAGCCAACTGTAATGGGCTAAATGGTGGCCACAAAAGATATTTCCACCTTCTATCCCCTGGAACCGGAGAAGGCAATGGCACCCCACTCCAGTACTCTTGCCTGGAAAATCTATGGAATGGGGAGCCTGGTGGGCTGCCGTCTATGGGGTCGCTTCAGTCGTGTTGCTGCTGCTGCTAAGTCACTTCAGTCGTGTCCGACTCTGTGCGACCCCATAGACGGCAGCCCACCAGGCTCCCCGGTCCCTGGGATTCTCCAGAGCATCCCCTGGAACATGTAAATGATACCTTACATGGTTTCCCTGGTGGTTCATACGGTAACAAGTTCTGCCTGCAACGCAGGAGATGCAGGTTCAATCCCTGGGTAGGGAGGATCCCCTGGAGAAGGGAATGGCTACTTACTCCATTATTCTTGCTTGGAGAATCCTCTGGACAGAAGAGCCTGGCAGGCTACAGTCCATGGGGTCACAAAGAGTCAGACATAACTGAGCAACTAACACACGGCAAAAAGTGAGTATTACCTCATGCAGCAAGATACTGTGATTAAGAATCTTGCAAAGAGTTTATCCTGGATTATGCAGGCCCTAAATGTAATCCCATGCACTTCTATAAGAGATAGGGAGATTAAATGCAGACAGAAGAAGAGAAAACAGACACACAGAGAAGCTGGTATGAAAATGAAGCCAGAGGCTGGAGTGGCATGGCCATAATCTCTCCAACTGTGGTTCTAGTTGCAGTTCTAAGGAACACCAAAGAATGCCAGGCAGCCTCCAGGAGCTAGAAGAGGCAAGGTCTACCAGCACGTCTTGAGTAGGTGCAGCCCTGCCAACACCTTAATTTGGGCTTTTGGCCTCCAGAACTAGGAGACAATAAATTTCTGTTATTTTAAGCCATCAAGGTTATAGCAATTAGGAAATTAATACAACAGACCTATCCCTGGACTTTGCATTTACTGAGCCAAAAAAACCCTTCCCTTTTTCTTAGGCCATTTTAAATTGAGCTTTTTTGTCACTTGTAGTAGAAAGACTTTTAAATGACACAGCTGGTTATTAAAATGAACTTCCATAACAGCCATTAAGATGATAAAAATTTTTCTCTATCTCACTACATAGAAATGAGGAAATGTTTCAAAGAGATAAAATATAACAAGTGTCACAAGCACAAAATTTAAGACATGATAATGTGAGTCAAACCTAGACCCTCTGAAACCACAAATCATGTTTTGCAGGGTGCACTTTGCTCATACTTAGTGAGTGTAGGAATGACTGCATATATGGATTCACCCGCAAGCAGTGAGACAGACAGCAATATCACCAGTGTCGTTCCCTTGCTCTGTTTGCTCTCCAACTCAGCTATATTGAAATAGCTGAAAACTGAAGTATAGGAGACCATTTCAGGAGCTCTAATTCATCCATTCTGTCAGTATCTCTAAAGCTCTTAGGTTGACATAAAGCCAAATACACAAACCGTTTCTTAGCTGGACCACATCACCTTAGGCACTTTCACAGTTTACCTTTGCTGTATTGTGCTTTGCTGTATAGTCCATGACCTTTATGAAGAAGTATCTATTAATGCTTTTACCACAAAAACATTATTAGGATCATTACGTGCTACCCATTTGCGTATTTCCTATGCAAATCTCATTTGAAGAATTCATTATATGAGTGCTAGAAAAACCTTTTGTATTTTCCCTTAAAGGACCAGTATGCTCCCACCATTCTGATGAGGCTGATGTCACTGATGATGTTTCCTTTTTTGCTGAAAGCTCACAAAGTTCAAGTCCTATTCTAGCATCTACATTAATCCTTATAGTAAGTATGCATATCTATATTATTTTTCCTGGATATATTCTTTCCCCTACATTCTTCTCCTCATCTTCTATTTAGAGTGAAATTCTAAATGGACTGTAACGGTTAATCTTTTGTGTCAATTTGATTGGACCATGGGGTGCTCAGATATACGGTTAAACACTAAGTATTATTTTTGGGTGTGACTAGGAATGTGTTTCTAGATGAGACTAACATTTGAATTGGTAGACTGAGGAAAGACTGCTCTCTCCAGTGTGTCTGGGACTCATCCAATTCAGTCAAGGCCTGAGCAAATAAAAGGCTGAATGAGAAAGAATTCTCTCTCTCTGCCTCACCGGCTTCTCTATATATAGATAGATAGGTGTAACGTGCATGCGTGCTCAGTTGTGTCTGACTCTTTGCAAGCCCCCTGGACTGCCCCTCTCCAGGCTCCTCTGTGCATGGGATTTCCCAAGCAAGAACACTGGAGTAGGTTGCCACTTCCTCCTCCAGGGGATCTTCCTGACCCAGGGGTCAAACCTGCATACCCTGCATGTCCTGAATTGGCAGGTAGACGCTTTACAACTGAGCCACCTGAGAAGCCCATATATAGATAAATATCTCCTATTGGTTTTGTTTCTCTGAAGAATGCTGACTTATACAGGGTATGAAGGATAAATCATATAGGGTAAGATTGATCTAAAAAATACCTTATATTGCCCTAATATGCATATAATAAAGTACATATGCAAAATCTCATAACATACTGTTTCATTCAGACCCCTGAATTCCTGTGTGTTTGTATATTTTTATATGCCATATATTTGTGTGTGTGTGCACACATGTATTACCACATAGTTTTGAGTACAGGGCAGTCTGGTGCTAGTCGTAAAGATGATTCTTTCCAAAAGATAAGAATCAATATTTATATAGTGCTTCGCATTTGACAAAGCTTCCATAGCCTCAAACTTTATTTTAATCTGCCCGTTTTCCATTTTCAAGCAGGGAAAATGAGGCTCAGGAAGTGTAAGGAATTCTTAAACTAGTCTTAGTCTAGCCCCCAAGACTGAAAAACATCAGCTCTGGAGTCTGAACCAAAATCTTCTGGAGCCAGAAGATCGTTGGACTGGTTGAAAGAGGTGTTGATTCAGAGAGACAGAATGTGACACTTGCCTTTCAAGGGAGCCCCTTGATACCACCTCAGGTATAACTGCCCTCAATCTGAGTATCACATATACTTGCATAACTGTCCATAACAGAAAATAGTAGTAAGATCTTTGGGAGGCAGTTATGCTTGCCACTACACCACCGGTGCACACATAGAGGACATAAAGATCTTTCTGGTCAGTCGCTAGTTCCACAAAGAAGAGCAGCAATGAAGCCAAGGGGTCTTCATTGCTCGTCCCCCAAGGGTCACACCAGCCTAAACGGAACTTTCCTAAGAATTTGGAAGGCTCTTGGGGACTTGAGGTGCCTTGTGTCCTGGTCTACTTAGCTGGTAAGTGGAAGCAGAGTGACCTCGGGGCCCACTTGCCCTAGCCAGAAGTCTTTGCTAGTGCTAGGCAGCCTTGACATTGAACTTCACCACAACTGAGCCCCTCCATTCTCTTCCTCTTCCCTTTCATATTCTCTCCCCTTTCTCCTTTCTCATTGTTTCTCCCCCTACTCCCTCATCTACTTTGGGGTGGCCCTTCCAAGGCCACAGCTAGGTGTGACATCCAGTTGGCTGGCTCACCCTTATCCTACTGTGCTCATCCTAGAATTTAGAGCTTTCTTCTGAGGATGGTAATCCCAGAACAAGCATCTTAGTCTTGAACATTGAGTCCTCCCTTGAGAACATTGCCAAAATTACAAGCAATATAAGAATCTTTACCAGCTCTTCTGATAGCTAGCCCATGGGTTGTATAATAAACCTCCATCCTTGATACACTGATTGGGTGCAGATCAGCCAGGACTTCCCTGATGGCTCAGATGGTAAAGAATACTCCTGCAATGCAGGAGACCCAGCTTCAATCCCTGGGTGGGGAAAATCCCCTGGAGAAGGGATAGGCTACCCACTCCAGTATACTTGCCTGGAGAATCCCATGGACAGAGGAGCCTGGCAGGCAACAGTCCATGAGGTCGCAAGGAGTCAGACACGACTGAGCAAATAACACACCACAGCCAGGGAACCACTGCTTTCAGCCAATTGATATAATAGCACTTTTAAACGTCAACAAATATTGGGAAATGAGTCTTAATTGTTAAAATAACTGCTGCCAGGAATCACAGGCCCATTTCATAAAGCAGGAGCTTTCAGAGAGCACTTTCTATACAACAGTACGAAACCATCTGTTCTGAAGCAAATCATTTCAATCACTGCTTAGTGTTCAGAGTCAATTAAACAAATGGAGGATCAAGAAAGGAAACAAGTGGTAGCCAACAAATAATTTTCAAAATAGAACGGAAATGAAGCAGAGCATTTAATTCAACATCCTCCTATCCAACTGTGAAAAATTACACAGCCTCCTACCTTAGCCATAATATGAAGAATAAGCTTCTGTGTTTATGGAAGAAGCTCTCTCTCCAAGAATTTGGACTGCACAATTAACAGCCAACCGACTCTTCCTTTGGCTGCACTGAGGAGTTGGGGGCAAGACGGTGTCTTTGTCTCCCATGGTCTGGGAGCTCATTAGGAGAGCTGGGACACTGGGCAGGCTCGGTCTCCTGGGAAACTTGGAGACACTGCTCTCCTCCAGCAGAAGTTAGCATGCAAGACTTCTTCCCAGCGTCTCAGACTTCTCCCAGGTCTATGTTTCCTGACACCACCTGTGGAAAGGGTTCATGTCCTTGATAGTTTGGGTTCTTGCATGTGTGCATGCTAAGTCGCTTCAGTCATGTCTGACTCTTTGCAACTCTGTGGAATGCAGCCTGCCAGGCTCCTCTGTCCATCAGATTCTCCAGCAAGAATACTGAAGAGGGTTGCCATGCCCTCCTCCAGGAGATCTTCCCAACTCAGGGATCAGACCCACGTCTCTTATGTATCCTACACTGGCAGGCAGGTTCTTTACCACTTGTCCCATTTGGGAAACTCCTGGAATTCTTGGTCCTTGTGCAGATTAGGGGTTGTGAAGTTACCTTATCACTTAGGGTGGTTTAAAAGACATTTCTACCCTGTGGAGACATAGCCCTCAGGGGCTGAACCAAGAGAGCCTCATAGATTCATGAGCTTTTAGTGGACATATGAGAGGAGTGACTACCTCATGCCAGGTTTAAACAGTAAGTATAAAGATATATTCAAATGAACAATGCGGGAATATACTCATAAACAAAATAAAGGAAATAAAAAGACCTCTCTGAGGGGTTAAAAGAAAAATTGAGTATAGCAGACACTAGTAAAATCTGGATACAGATGTGTGGATCTGAAAACTTTTCTTTCAAGACATATATTTTCCCCTTCAGAGAAGGCAATGGCACCCCATTCCAGTACGCTTGCCTGGAAAATCCCACGGACGGAGGAGCCCGGTAGGCTGCAGTCCATGGGGTCTCGAAGAGCCGGACACGACTGAGCAACATCCCTTTCACTTTTCACTTTCATGCATTGGAGAAGGAAATGGCAACCCACTCCAGTGTTCTTGCCTGGAGAATCCCAGGGACGGGGGAGCCCGGTGGGCTGCCGTCTATGGGGTCGCACAGAGTCGGACACGACTGAAACGACGCAGCAGCAGCAGCAGCAGCAGCATTTTCCCCTTACTCATGGTTGCCTCTGAGTGGAAGGCAGTCTTCTACTTCATTATACTTCTTTAAAACTGTTTCAAGTGTTAAAAAAAGTACATGAGGGATTTTCATAATCATTACATAAATATATGTATCAATAATCAATACATAAACTATACATATCAATGTCATGTTGCTGCTAAGTCACTTCAGTTGTGTCCGACTCTGTGCGACCCCATAGACAGCAGCCCACCAGGCTCCCCCATCCCTGGGATTCTCCAGGCAAGAACACTGGGGTGGGTTGCCATTTCCTTCTCCAATGCATGAAAGTGAAAAGTGAAAGTGAAGTTGCTCAGTCGTGTCTGACTCTTTGTGACCCCATGGACTGTAGCCTACCAGGCTCCTCTGTCCACGGGATTTTCCAGGCAAGAGTACTGGAGTGGGGTGCCATTGTCTTCTCCAATCAATATCATAATCAATACATAAACAATACATAAATATACATGTATTGTTAAAACACCAAAGGCAAGTCTCCACATTTAAAAATAATTGACATCTTGGCATAAAATACAACAGGTAAAGGAACAACAAGGAGAAAGTGAGCATGTGGTCATTTCACAGCATCTCTGAAGAACTTCTAAACATAGCCTAATAGTACAGGGCTGGACTGGGATGCTCCCAGAATTTCCAGTATAGAGTCCAGAGCTCTGGGGGAGAGAAGGTTGTGTGTGGAATGTGGGCCACACCACTTCCTCTTGCCCATATCTAGGGGTGCTGGGATGGAAGAGATCTGGGAGAAGGGGCTCCCCATTGTTTAATGAGGATGTAAAAGTTCCCTAAGGAGGACATTTCTGTCATACAAAGGAAATCAGGGTGAAAATGCAAATTAAAACAACAATAAAACAACGTTTTAACCCATCCCATTAGACTGGCAAAATGTTTGTTTGAAAATATCATGTGTTGGTGAAGATTTAGGAATAGAGTCTTTTTGGACAGTGCTGGCAGGAGTATAAGTTATTAATAGTTTCAGCCATTTGAGAGGGCAACTTGGATGACACTGTTAATTCCTTATCTGCACACACACACCTCAACCACGTTAAGGGTAGGGTTGTTTATTATCAGAGTGATGCAAACAACATTTTTGAGTCAGTCTGTTATATCACAAAAGCACAAAAATAAAGATGATACAAAATTAGCAATAGCTGAAATGTGAGAATGCCAAGTGATCATGGTAAGGGGTTTTTAGTTGACTACCTTTTTTAAAAGAATATTTATTTATTTGGTTGCACTGGGTCTTGGTGGCGGCACTCAGGATCTTCCATTTTTGATCTCCGTTGCAACATGCAGACTTTTAGTTGGGGCCTTGTGGGTTCTAGTTCTCTGACCAGGGATTGAACCCTGGCCCCCTGCATTGGGAATGTGGAGTCTTAGCCACCAGGCCACCAGGGAAGTCCCTAGCTGACCACCTTTTGTGAACAGGGGCTAGATGGAGGATAGAAGCCAATCAAACAATTTCATGCCATCCAGATTCATACACTGTACTATCTACCATAAAGAAACACTCACATATGAGTACAAGATTGTTCATTGGAACATTGTTTCCAACAGAATGGAAACCACCTAAAAGACCATCAGGAGCAAAGTACTTAAACTACCAACGTTTCACACTATGAAACAGTCGAGGAATGAGGCAACACCTGAAATTAACACAGTATTGTAAACTAATTATACTTCAATAAAAGAAAGAGGTAGATACACATGTCCAGACATTGGGCTTCCCACGTGGCACTCGTGGTAAAGAATTCGCTTGTCAATGCAGGAGACGCAAGAGATGCAGGTTCTATCCCTGGGTCCGGAAGATCCCCTGGAGAAGGAAATGGCAACCCACTCCAGTATTGGTGCCTGGGAAATCCCATGAACAGAAGAGCCTGGCAGTCTATAGTCCATGGCGTCACAAAGAGTTGAGCATGACTTTGCAACTATACAATGACAACAAAAGAAAGAGGCAAAAACATATGTCCGACATAGGAATATTTCCAAAACAAGTTATTGAATAAAAACTTTTAAAATAAGGTATAAAATAATAAGTACAACTGACTCCACTCACATAAAAATACACACACATTTGTAGCTAAATACACATAGGTAATTTTTAATTTAATTTTAGAAAAGTATAATTTAAAATCATATATAAGATATATAAACATGAAATTAATTTTTATATTTAAAATTAGTAAAGATAATTTAAAATAATTTGTATATAAAATTAACTTTATCCATTTTAGAAAAATATATACTAAAATGAAGGGGCTTCCCTAGTGGCTTAGACGGTAAAGAATCTGGCAATTCAGGAGACCTGGGTTTGATCCCTGGGTTCGGAAGTTCCCCTGGAGAAGGGAACGGTAATCCACTTCGGTATTTTTGCCTGGAGAATCCCATGGACAGAGGAGCCTGGCAGGCTACAGACCAGGGGTCACAAAGAGTCAGACACAACTGAACAACGAACACATTCATTTTCATACTAAATGGTAATAATATTTATATATGGGGTAGCAAATAGAATAAAAGGAGTCAAAGAGATTTTAATTTGATCTGTAACGTTCAACTTTAAATTTACAATAAAAATATATCTGTGTATTTCCCGTGAAATTAGTGGAAACGATATTTTTGAATAAAGAAGCTCTTACAGAGACAGGAATAAAGAGTTTATTTCTTTAGTGCTTTTCCTGAGGACTCTGCAAAAAGCCACATTTAGCAGAGTTTGGACTCCTCCTTACCTGTGTTTTCATTCCTTTTTAAGTTTCTTGTGTTTATTTAGTAAAGAAAGCTTCATACCTCAAGAAAAAGAACTGGGGAAGGGGAGAAAAGAGGGAGCTGAAGAGAGAAGGATAACAAGGAGGAGAGATGGAGGAAAAGGAGGCAGGGGGGCGGGTAAGATGAGGAAAACTAGGGAAAAGGGCTCCCGCCTTAGAATCCTGGCCCTGCTGTTTAACAGGAGAAGGCAATGGCACCCCACTCCAGTACTCTTGCCTGGAGAATCCCAGGGACAGGGGAGCCTGGTGGGCTGCAGTCCATGGGGTCGCTAGGAGTCAGACATGACTGAGCGACTTCACTTTCACTTTTCACTTTCATGCATTGGAGAAGGAAATGGCAACCCACTCCAGTGTCCTTGCCTGGAGAATCCCAGGGACGGGGGAGCCTGGTGGGCTGCTGTCTATGGGGTCGCACAGAGTCAGACATGACTGAAGTGACTTAGCAGCAGCAGCAGCAGCAGCAGCTGTTTAACAGCTCTGTCACCCTGAGTAAGTGTCTTCGTTACTGGATCCTCCATTTCCTCCCTGCAAACCAGAGAATAAGAAAGCCTAAGTGAGTTATCTAGCTTGGGGTCTGGCACACAGAAGGGAATAAGGAAACTTCTGACTGGAGCTATAGGGCAAGAGAGTCTGAGGGTAAGGTGCTGTCTGGCTCTTCTCTGTTGTAATATGATGAATTCCATCTGATGGAGACCAACTAAGTCCTCCCATCTGTCATCTGACCAAGAGAAGGGAAGGAGATTTCATCAGCAAACCTGAACCTCATATCTGCAGAAACCCACAGACACAAGCTTCGTTGGTTTTGTGGGTCATTGTTATCACTAGGCTACATTTGCAACACTTGATAATCTGCGCAGCACTTTCCCCTGTATCCTCTAAGGTGATTCTCACAACTTGGTTGGGTTATTGGACAGATATTATTTGCATTTCCAGAGGAGGAAATTGAGGCCCTGCACAGCTGACTCACTTGCCAGGCTCACTTAGGACTCAGTTCACTTCAGTTCAGTCGCTCAGTCATGTTCAACTCTTTGTGACCCCATGAATAGCAGCACACCAGGCCTCCCTGTCCATCACCAACTCCCAGAGTTCACTCAGATTCACGCCCATCAAGTCAGTGATGCCATCCAGCCATCTCATCCTCTGTCATCCTCTTCTCCTCCTGCCCGCAATCCCTCCAAGCATCAGAGTCTTTTCCAAGGAGTCAACTCTTCGCATGAGGTGGCCATAGTATTGGAGTTTCAGCTTCAGCATCATTCCTTCCAAAGAAATCCCAATGCTGATCTCCTTCAGAATGGACTGGTTGGATCTCCTTGCAGTCCAAGGGACTCTCAAGAGTCTTCTCCAACAACACAGTTCAAAAGCACCAATTCTTCGGCGCTCAGCTTTCTTCACAGTCCAACTCTCACATCCATACATGACCACTGGAAAAACCTTAGCCTTGACTAGATGGACCTTTGTTGACAAAGTAATGTCTCTGCTTTTTAATATGCTATCTAGGTTGGTCATAACTTTCCTTCCAAGGAGTAAGTGTCTTTTAATTTCATGGCTGCAATCATCTGCAGTGATTTTGGAGCCCCCCAAAATAAAGTCTGACACTGTTTCCACTGTTTCCCCATCTATTTCCCATGAAGTGATGGGACCAGTTGCCATGATCTTCATCTTCTGAATGTTGAGCTTTAAGCCAACTTTTTCACTCTCCTCTTTCACTTTCATCAAGAGGCTTTTTAGCTCCTCTTCGCTTTCTGCCATAAGGGGGGTGTCATCTGCATGTCTGAGGTTGTTGATATTTCTCTAACCCTGCCTTAGGACTGGAACTAGGACTCGCCTTCCTTCTGCTGTGGTTACTAAGGCTGCACTACTCTCACTGCCTCTCTGCACCTCACTCTCAGCCCTGCAGTCTCGTCAGGCTGGGGGCGGGGTAGGAGCTGAGGGAAACGGTGCCTGGACTGTCTCCCACCACCAGTCCTCCACACGTCCCTATCTACTTCACAGCTCCTCCACAGAAAAGACAGCAGATCTCAGCTTCCTTTGTGGGAAAATCCTCTCTCAGTTCAACCTTGGATATCATCTAATCAGCACGCTCAAATCTCCCTTATCCATTTTAAGATATCATTCATGTCTGGCTATTGTCTGCCTTTCTCCTTGATAAAGTTTTCCTTCTTTCTCCAACCCTCCACTCCTTTCCCATACACACGACACGGGAAAATTTTTATACTCCATATTTGTCTGGGCACCTTCCGAGTCCTTGGAGAATATTCTGAGATCATGTTGTATCCATGAATCGTTTTTTCCAAGATCCCCTTCTAGTGTCAGGAGCAGACTCTCTCTGAATCTTCAGAGAATTAAAACAGATTTTTCTTGTCCATATGTGTGAAGTGAGCTGTGACGGCTTGGCTTAGGTGGCTATGTTCCTGACCAGCAACAAAAGAGCATATATAAGGAGGAAAAATTATTTGAGCTGGTTTTCAAGAATCCAGTGAAATGTTTCAAGATTTGTATGTTCTTTCTGCAGTTACACACACAAAGGAGAAGTAGGAAGAAGAAGAAAGAGAAGAGAGAAAAGAAAAAACAAAATGGAATTAAAACAATGTATTTTTTCCCCCTGTGAACTTGAAGCGATGCATCCAATGGATCCAAATGGGACCTATAAAAAGTCAGCCCAGAGTCACGTTTCCGTTAAGTGTCTCTTTGCCTCAGTAATATGCTAAAGTAGTTATAAATCCTTTGTCTGAAGATGGGAAGGAAAGAAATTTTTCATCCAGGGAACTTGGATAAGATAGGGAGCCAAATACCATAATGTCTTCATAAGCTCTTCAACAAAATGACTTAAGAGACTGGTTTTCACTGCCAAGGCAAAGTAACGAAGGAAAGCAGTTTGCTGCATAAATTAGATAACATTGGCCCAATTTCATCAAAAAATTGAGAATTTGGGGGAATTTAGGGGAGTAGACTTTCTTTGCCTGGGGTGTAGCCTCAGTTTTCTGATTCCATTTGTTGGCAGATATCAAGTTCCTCTAAAATGTAAACAGGTATGGATGTACCTTACCAATATCTCTATCTCATCATTCTACAAAATGAATATCGCTGAGTGTTAACTGGAGTATATGCTATATATGCTAGAGACTTTGCATATACCATCTCATTTAATCCTCAGAAAAAAATACATCAACCCCGATTTTCAGTTGGAGAAACTGACATCCCAAGACAGTTTTATAAGCTGCCCAAGATAACAGAGCCAGAGGGTGGCAAAGCAAGGATTTGAACTCAATTCTGTACCTCTCTCTCTCTCTCTCTGTCACATACACACACAATTTTGTATCAATATTATATGCATCAAAAAGAAAGCACATAAAAACAAGTATCATATATTAATGTATACAAATGAAAGCTAGAAAAATGTTACTGATGAACCTACTTGCAGGGCAGGAATAGAGATACAGACGTAAAGAATGGACTTGTGGACACAATGTGGAAAGAAGAGAGCGGGATTAATGAAGAAAGTAACAATGTCATAAATACACTACCAGGAGTAAAACAGCTAGCTAGTGGGGAGCTTCCATACAGCACAGGAAGCTCAGCTCTGTGCTCTGTGATGACACAGAGGGGTGGCAAGGGGGGTAAGAGGGAGGTAATATATGTACACACACAGCTGATTCATGTTGTTGTACAGCAGAAACACAACAATGTAAAGCAATTATACTCCAATTAATGTTCTTACTTTTATAGTAAAAAATAAATAGTAAAAGAAAAAAAAGCAGATCAAAACTGTTGAGAAGTCCATATATGAAACAATATTATGAGTATATTTTTACAATGGTTAAGTGGGAGAAATTTATATTTGTGATGTGAGTTATCATGGAATCATGAATTCAACCTATTCAACCGTGAAAGAGATCCCCATTTGCTCTGTCTCACAGAAAAGTTTTCAGGTTACTCAGTATATATACAGTTCCTAGTCAAATGAGAACTAAGATCAAAGATAGCTGAGCTTTTAGCCCTCTGACCTTGTTTTAAACATGTATGGCTTATCATCATAAAAGACAATCTCCTGTACATTACGGATATTATAGATTTGGACATTGTAGACTATTGGAGAAGGAAATGGCAACCCACTCCAGTGTTCTTGCCTGGAGAATCCCAGGGATGGGGGAGCCTGGTGGGCTGCCGTCTATGGGGTCGCACAGAGTCGGACACGACTGAAGTGACTTAGCAGTAGCAGCAGATTGTAGTTTTTGTTGACTGTTTTGTAGAGTGTCAGCAAATTCAGCTTAAGACAGAGGAAGAGAATATGTATACTCCTCCATACAGTATGGTAATTAAGGGAATGAACTTGAGGGTTCAACAGTCTGGATGTGAGTTCACACTCTGTCTCTTCTTAATAGTCATGTTCCCAGGACAAACAATTTAATCTCTAGAGCATCCATTTCCTCACTTGAAATGTGGGGATAATAAAAGTACCTGCTGCTAAGCTGCTAAGTCGCTTCAGTCGTGTCCGACTCTGTGCCACCCCATAGACGGCAGCCCACTAGGCTCCTCCGTCCCTGGGATTCTCCCGTCAAGAACACTGGAGTGGGTTGCCATTTCCTTCTCCAATGCATGAAAGTGAAAAGTGAAAGTGAAGTCGCTCAAGTCGTGCCCGACTCTTAGCGACCCCATGGACTGCAGCCTACCAGGCTCCTCCATCCATGGGGTTTTCCAGGCAAGAGTACTAGAGTGGGTTGCCTTCTCCAATAAAAGTACCTACCTCACTGGTTTACTGTGAGGATGAGTTAACACATTTAAACTACTTGTTCACGATACCTGACATTTTAGTTAACATTAGAGTCATAAGCAGACAAAAGAAATAACATCAAGCTTTAAAAAACCTGGATGTTTTATTTTGCCATGTTGGTCTTAGGGCTTAACTGGCATTGCGGTGGTAAAGAACCCACCTGCCAATGCAGGAGACACAAGACATGGGTTCGATCCCTGGGTCGGGAAGATCCCCTAGAGCAGGAAATGGCAACCCACTCCAGTAGTCTTGCTTGGAAAATTCCATGGACAGAGGAGCCTGGCGAGCTACAGTCCATGGGATCACAAAGAGTTGGACGTGACTGAGCACTTGGTCTTAGCTGCCGCAGGCTAACTCTTAGTTGTGGCATTTGCGATCTAGTTCCCTGACCAGGGATTGAATCCTGCCCCACTGCATTTGGAGCATGGACTCAGCCACTGAGTCACCAGGGAAGTCCTGGACATACTTTCTTAAAACTAAGTCTGAGTATTAAAATTATTCTTCTAGAAAATGTAATCTCTATAGTATGCCTGGCATATACACAAAATTATACTGTTGAAATAAAGGTTTTTATAAGCATCATTTCCCTTCCAGAAAATTCAACACCTAAATCACCCTACGGAGTATCAGTCATCCTATATTAGATAAAACTGAAGGAAGAAAAATACCTTCCTCCCTTTCATAAAACAACCATGTCACAAAGTTATTATTTAAAGCTTCTATAAACTAGTCAGCAATTTTCCTGTTTCTACATTAGTTCTGTTAAATAGCTAGTCACCATCTTGTATCTAAAAATATATAATCAGTGATCAGTCTTATATAGCTATGCCCCCCAAGAATGACTTTAAGCATTCCTTCTGTAATTCACTTTGGCGTACTTAATAAGAATTCTATTGCATTTTAATTAGTGGATAAAGTTTCAGAGAATATAATACACTAACCATTAGTATAGCCTGTAAACATATATTATGGGATGAATGAATTAAGAGAAGGAACTAGATGAGTAAATAAATAAATAAATATGTTAAGTGACCTTTTGTAGAGCTCTCCTGTAGCAAAAAAAAAAAAAAAAAATTCAAGGACAAATCAAAGAACATTAGCGCCACCTGGAGACGAGAATCAAGAAATGTAAGGAAGACAAGAATCACCAGCACTGAAACTGGCTGCAGAAATGTTCTAGCCCCATACAGTCTTAAACAGCAGCACACACGAGGCTATTGAGCACCTAACATGTGGCTAGTCCAAACTGAGATGTGCCGTAAGTAAAATACACACCAGATATCAAAGAGTTAATGTTGAAAAAAGAATGTAAAATATTCCGTTCATGATGTTTATATTGATGACATGTAAAGATAGTTTTGATTGTGTAAGATTAAATAAAATGTCATTAAAATTAATCTCACCTATTTATTTTTACCTTTCAAATGTGCTTCTAGACATTTAAAATTACATATATAGCTCACCTTGTCTTTGAATTGGGTATTGCTACTCTCACCCTGACCACTCAGAGTGTGGGCCATGGTCCAGCAGCAGGGGTGTTCACTACCTGAGAGCCTGTTAGAAATGCAGAGTCTCAGGCCCCACCCCCAACCTACTGAATAGGAGTCTGCATTTTAGCAAAATCCCCAGGTGACTGGTAAGCATATTCACTTTGAGACTTGCTGATGCAATCCAGCTGTCTTGTTTTAAAAATGGGCAAACTGAGACCCAGGGATCTTCCCAGGGGCTCAGAAGGTAAAGAATCTGCCTGCAGTGCAGGAGACCCAGGTTCGGGAAGATTCCCTGAAGAAGGGAATGGCCATCCACTCCAGTATTCTTGCCTAGAGAATCCCATGACAGAGGAGCCTGGTGGACAACAGTCCATAGGGTTGCAAAGAGTTGGACATGACTGAGCTATTTTCACAAACTGAGACCTAGAGTCACTTGTTTATGGCTCCCTAGATGGTTACCTAAAGCCTGATTCCCAAGCAGTCTTGAAACTGCCAAATATCCCACCCCACACTGCATCATTCTGAAGACCCTTCCATCTCATAGGGTAAAACTAAAAGAGACTACTGCTTCAATAGCAAAAAACAAAAACATATTATTGCAAATATATTTAAAAAACAGATGGTGATCTCAAGGATATTCTAGGGTATTCTTCAGTCCTTGGGCAAGTCAGCTGCTTTAAGTCACTACATAAGAATGCAGAAAACCTGTGCTTCCAGAACTATTCCTACAAATAACATCCATATCATGAAAAAAGGTCAGAATTTGAAATCAGTAAGGTACACTCCAGTCACTGAGTCAGTTTTGTAACACAGCTCCTTGCAGAAGGGTCTTATTCATTCTTTGAATGTCCAGTTCCTCACAATACGTTTGGCTCATAGCTCTGAATAAGTGTGTTGAATGCACATATTTGTTTTTGTTGCTTAGGTTCTCTATCTCAGGAAATGTTCCTTGCTTTACATTGTGTAACCATGTAAAGAAATTTAAGAAAACACTTAAGTAGGAACTATGACAAAATCAGTAGTGCTTTTACGCCAAAAGCCCTCTGTAATTAAACACATTGTTAACAGAAAATTCAAACAGATATTAACTCTGGTCATGAAAATATAATTCATCGTATAGAAAGAGGAGGTACCAGGTAAAATAAGATAATATTGGCAAGTAATTCCAAGAAGCAGAAGTTGTTAAAATATTTTCACTCATTTCTGTAAAGATTTTTGTAGGACAGATTAATCAGCTCTAATCAATTTCCAGGGTACCACATGTATGACCAAAATGTTTTTCTCATAAGAAATTACCTTTTTTGTATGTCAATTAGAAAACATAGATTTGGCTTAGGAAATTTCTGTGCTATATGAATTGAATATACTAACTAGAATAGGAAACACAGTAATGAAATGACTTTTTTAAAATGATGTAAGTCATATAGGAAGGAAAGTTTAACTCCCACTCTCTTCCTTTCAATTGTCCCATTTCCTCATGTTTTACCCATTACTCATGTCAGGTTTTGTTATTAACCTAAATAAAATAATAGGACATCAATCTTGCCTGTTATATATAATAATGAACAGATGACTGTTGCATATAATTATTAGGATGGTAATAACAATAAAAATAATAGGCAATTAGCACCAACATGGATGGACCTAGAGATTATCATATTAAGTGAATTAAGTTAGGAAAAGAAAGACAAATATCATATCACTTCTATGTGGAATCTATAAAAATGATACAAATGAACTTATTTACAAAGCATAAACACTCAGTTCAGGTCAGTTCAGTTGCTGTCGTGTCTGACTCTGCAACCCTAAGGACTGCAGCATGCCAGGCCTCCCTGTCCATCAGCAACTCCCGGAGTTTACTCAAACTCATGCCCATTGAGTCAGTGATGCCATCCAACCATCTCATCCTCTATCATCCCCTTCTCCTCCTGCCCTCAATCTTTCCCAGTATCAGGGTCTTTTCAAATGAGTCAGTTCTTCACATGAGGTGGCTGAAGTGTTGGAGTTTCAGCTTCACCATCAACCCTTCCAATGAATATTCAGGACTGATTTCCTTTAGGATGGACTGACTGGATCTCCTTGCAGTCCAAGTGACTCAAAAGAGTTTTCTCCAACATCACAGTTCAAAAGTAATAATTCTTTGGTGCTCAGCTTTCTTTATATTTCAACTCTCACATCCATATTTGACTACTGAGAAAATCATAGCTTTGACTAGATGGACCTTTTTTGGCAAAATAATGTCTCTGCTTTTTAATATGCTTGTCTAGGTTGGTCGTAGCTTTTCTTCCAAGGAGTAAGCATCTTTTAATTTCATGGCTGCAGTCACCATCTGCAGTGATTTTGGAGCCTAAAAAAATAAACTCTGTCACTGTTTCCACTGTTTCCCCATCTATTTGCCATGAAGTGATGGGACCAGATGCCATGATCTTCGTTTTCTGAATGTTGAGCTTTAAGCCAACTTTTTCACTCTCCTCTTTCACTTTCATCAAGAGGCTCTTTAGTCCTTCTTCACTTTCTGCCATAAGGCTGGTGTCATCTGCATATCTGAGGTTATTGACATTTCTCCTGGCAATCTTGATTCCAGCTTGTGCTTCATCCAGCCCAGCATTTCTCATGATGTACTCTGCTTTTAAGTTAAATAAGCAGGGTGACAATACATACTCCTTGACATACTCCTTTCTCTATTTGGAACCAGTCTGTTGTTCCATATCCAGTTCTAACTATTGCTTCCTGACCTGCATACAGATTTCTCAAGAGGCAGGTCAGGTAGTCTGGTATTCCCATCTCTTTCAGAATTCTCCATGGTTTGTTGTGATCCACACAGTCAATAAAGTAGAAACAGATGTTCTTCTGGAACTTTCTTGCTTTTTCCATGATCCAGCAGATGTTGGCAATTTGATCTCTGATTCCTCTGCCTTTTCTAAATCCAGCTTGAATATCTGGAAGTTCACAGTTCATGTACTGTTGAAGCCTGGCTTGGAGAATTTTGAGCATTACTTTACTAGCGTGTGCTGCTGCTAAGTCACTTCAGTCGTGTCCAACTCTATGCAACCCCACAGACGGCAGCCCACCAGGCTCCCCTGTCCCTGGGATTCTCCAGGCAAGAACACTGGAGTGAGTTGCCATTTCCTTCTCCAACGCATGAAAGTGAAAAGTGAAAGTGAAGTAACTCAGTTGTGTCTGACTCCTAGCATGTGAGATGAGTGCAAGTGTGCGGTAGTTTGAGCATTCTTTGGCATTGCCTTTCTTTGGGATTGGAATAAGAACTGAACTTTTCCAGTCCTGTGGCCACTGCTGAGTTTTCCAAATTTGCTGGTATACTGACTGCAAAGCATAAACACTCATAACATAGAAAATAACCTCAAGGTTACCAAAGGGGAAAGAGGAGGAGGGATAAATTAGAAGCTTGGGAGTAACAGATACACATTACTTTATATAAAATAAACAACAAAGTCCTACTGTATAGCACAGGGAACTAGATTCAATATCTTATAATAACTTACAATGGGAAAAAAATCTGAAAAGAATATACATGTATTAATATATAATTAATATTACATTTAATCATTTTATAATTAATATTTATATTGAATATATGAATCATTAATTTATATAGCATAATATCACCAAAATGTACATATTACTTATTTGGTAATGAGGTATGCACTGCCTTACATTTCTTTTTTGATGTCTTGGACAGATATGAAATGATTCATTCATTCAACGATATACACTGAGCATTTATATGCCAGATGCTGACATAAGGCACTAGTCAGAAACATGAGGAATCAAACAGCTGCTGCTCTCCTGAAGCATTCGTTCTCAATAAACACATAAGTAATGAAATTACATCAGATTTTAACGAGGGATGTGGGGAACATTAAGGGTAGTCTCTCAGTTTTGAATGGAAACCCTTAAGCAAGAGAGGAAACCATGCTGGTATCTGAAGGCGAGCTGCCTGCTCAAATGGATCAAAGTGCAAAAGCCATAAGACAGGAGCGTGCTCAGCAGCTTGAGGAGCAATGTGGAATCCAATGTGAAGGGAAGGAAATGGACATGAGCAAGAATAGGTGGAGAGGAAGTCAGAGGAGAGCAGGGCCCAGATCACAGAGGACAATGGACGCCACTGTAAGCACTCTGGATGTTCCTTTAAGCCCAAAGAAGAATCGCTAGAGGGTTTACGTGATATGACACAACCTGACTTAACCTTTAGGATTCATTCTAGCTGCTGTGTTGGAAACAGACCTTAGGGGTCAAGGCAGAAGCGGGAGTTAGAAGATTATTATAATCATCCAGGCAAGAAATGATGGTGGCTTTGACCAGGATGACAGTGGTAGACATAATGAAATAGCATAAAATTCTAGATATATATTGAAGGTAAAACTAGCAAGATTTTCAAGTGGATTAGATGTGTTTCACTAAAAGACAAAACCTCAAGTTTTTTGAGCAATGGAGATACCAGCTCCTGGGAAAACTGAGACGTGAACAGATTTGGTTGGGGAGAGGTGGAGGGAGGGAGAGCAGAGATTGATTTTAGAGATTAATTTAAGATAGCTTTTAAATACTCATTTTTAAAAATTAGACAGACTAGACCAGAGTTCAAGAGAAAGGTTGAGGCTGGAATCCTTGGCATTATTTCAGTCCTGAGATATGAGGTCAACAAGTAAGTAGAAATTGAAGTCAAGAAGAATTGCAGGACTGAGCTTTGGAACATCCAGTACTGAAAGGGGCTGACTGCTATTTAACTGTTGAAGCATTTAGTGTTGTCATCCCCCAAACAAGATGCTAGCTCCCTAAAGCTGCAGCACAATCTTTACATTTTTCGCTATGCATTTTCCCTATGGTGGGTGCTTAATAATCATCTGGTGAATGAGTGAATGAATGAATGAATGAATGTACCCTGCAACGTTGACAAAGGTTGCCAAGAAGAAAAAGGAAGAAAAAGTATAGGAGAACCATATCTGGCATCTTTCTCCAGTCTCCATCACTCACTCCTCCCCAGGGGGAAAGAATGACTTACCTACTTAATGACTTTGGGAAAGGAAATTGAAACTCGGAGGCTCAGCAGTTTTTGAGTTCTTTTATTTTCCAAGGAGTGTTCTCAAATTCTAAGTAAGATTATCCTTTGGGGGCTATGAGAGGGAGAGGGGAATGATAAATTAGCCCCCCTTCAAATCTCAATGTATTGCTGTATGGCTTTTGTGATTGGTTTCTTTCAGTTAGCATGCATACTTTTTTTAAGGCCCATCCATATTGGAGCATGTATCAGTCTTTCATTCCTTCTTATGGCCAAATATTATCCCATTGTAAGGATGTACTTCATTTTGTTTATCCACTCATCAACTGATAATCATGGGGATTGTTTCCACCTTTGGCAATAATGAATAATGCTGCTATGAATACTTAGGTACAAGTTTTTGTATAAACATATGCTTTCAATCCTTTGGGCAAAACTGTAGGAGTGAAACTGCTAGATCAAAGAGTGCCTCTACGTTTAACTTTGTGAGGAACTTCCAGGCTGTTCCTCAAGGTAGGTGCTCCATTTTATATTCCCACTAGTAGTATATGAGGGTTCTGATTTCTTCACAATACTTACTATTTATTTGATCACAGTCAGCTCATGGAGTCTTGGATTTGCATCACCCTGATGGATAACAATGCCGAGGATCTCTTGATTCAATACAATAAGCAATTATTGGCCAATTGTATATTTTCTTTATTCTTCTCTCACCACATAGGCTGGTTTGGATCCTATTTCTATTGTACTTGTTAACGTGTTGTTGTTTTTTATTTTTTTGAGGCTTGAAGTCAAACATGATAGCTCTCATCCTTCTTCCAAGTACAAAAACCTTAAAAGAATTTATAATTCACCCCATTTTAATTGTTACATAGTATTTTATTCCAACTTTATCTTTTATACCTTATAAATCTGTCATTATTATTATTATTTTATGAAGTCAGTGCTTACCTAGTAATCTAAGTTAACACTCATATTTGCTCGTTACATTCTTTACCATTGTTTGAATTCAGTGGTTACCTGGTAATCTAAGTTAACACTCATAATTGCTCATTACATTCTTTACCATTGTTTACTGCATCTCACTCTTCCCTTCTGGGTTCAATTTCCTTCCTCCTGTAGGACATGCTCAAGTATTTGTAAACACTCTCTGAGTGATAAATCATATTTCTTCAGTTTTTTTGCTCTTATTTTTGGATGACAGTTTATTTTGCATAGTTTCTAATTGATAATTACTTTGTTTCAATATTTAAAATATGATTCCATTGATTTCTGGATTCTATTATTGCTGTTTCTGGTCTAAATATTACTTTTCTAGGTAAATGTCTTCCTTCTGTTTATGGAAATAACCAATAAGCCAAACTATAACAGGAATAGAAAAGAGTTTTATTTGAGCCAAACTGAGAACTATAGCCCAGGAGACACAGATTCAAGAAGCACTTGAATTGTGTTCCCCAGACTATAAAAGGGGAGGATTATAAAGGCAAAACCCACAAAATTACATAAGTTGTTGGTCAAGACTTATAATTATCACTGGTTAAAAAAAATAAGGGTGCTTGTTAGGCAAGGATTGGCTGGGGTGCAGAATGGCTGCATAGTTATGAGAAGAAACTTTGAGACCACAGATGCTGGCTGCTTAGCAGATATTATTTTGAGAATAGTTGGTGGTGTCTTTGAGTCTGATACAGTTCATAAAATTCAGGTTCTCAGTGATGAAGAACGTGGCTGAAATCACATCCACAATGGCTACCCAGCTCCCTTCTGGATTCCTGAACCACAGTTCCTCCATTTTTATTTTTTTAACGCATTTTTTTCTTTAAGTTAAATCAGATTAACGGTGTATACCTGATAGGCCATAAAAAGGCTGTTCTGGTTAGCATAAAGTTTAAATGGCAATCCACTCCAGTATTCTTGCCTGGAGAATCCCATGGACGGAGAAGCCTAGTAGGTTCCAGTCCACGGGGTCGCAACGACTGACGACTTCACCTCACCTAAGTTAAATCACAAATAGGCCAGAATGACTTCCTCATACCTCAATAGGTGAAAATTTCTCCTATCACATCTCCAATTGCATTTAAGATTGTGTATGTGTGTTTTGTCTCTGACATTCACGTTTACTTCTGTGTCTAGATGTCTAATTTTATTTATTCCATTTATTTCATTATGTTTCTTAAATATAAAGATTCACAATTTTAATCAACTTGGAAACTTTTTCAAACACTACTTTTTCAAACTTTATCTGTTTCGCATTTTATTTTTTCTTTCTTTCTGGTATCCTTGGTTATATGTTAGCTGTCTTTCTTCCACCTTGCTCTTATCTTCCTTCATCCCCATCTCTATCAATTTTCACTGGTTTCTGAGGATCTACCCTAGATTTAGCCACCAGGTTTCTTGTCAGTGATCTCTAGCTAGCTATTCAATCACTTCTTTTCCTTTTCTAAAAGTTCTATTTGGGTCTATAAAACTGGCCTGGTCTTTCCCTAACCATTCTTTTCTAGGATTTTAATCCCTTCTATTGTGTCTTTGACCACTGCCAACATGTTTATGTTTTTCAGAGTGTGGTTCAATTATCTTAATTTCTTACTGTTCTATATTCCTGACTTTTGTCGCTCATAGTAGATTGTCTCCATATCAGTTCTGTCTCTTTTTAGGAACTCATCTTTAGTGCGAGTTCTTTTTCTTAGAGAATTTCTTCCAAGTGTTTTGGCATCTGCATGTACCAGGCACAAGTGTCAAAAGCTTAGACCAATTTTTATATTATTTTCTCAGCTGAGAAAGACAGCTAAAGATAAGACAGAACTGGTGACCAGGAAATTGAACCTGAAGTAAACACCTAGAAGGCAGACACATTGATATTTTTCCTCCCATCCAAAGCCCAAGTTACTACATACAAGCCTTTTTTCATCTATTTCTGCCAGTGGGTAGATATTTTTTTTCCTAATTCACCTTTATATATTTTCACCACAGAAGGATACAGAGAAACTTTATACACTATTTAGTGTTAGGTTAGGTTGTAAATAGTAGGAGCAGGCTCCTGCCACAACTAATAGAAAAAAATAGAAACAAAAAACAAATATCATATTTTAAGACATTGAAAGGCTGCAGAAACAAAGTCAAGGGAGTTAAATTCCAGACAGCGATAAGTCCTTCCTAAGAAACAGACAGCCATTTCTCTCCTGTCATGCTATCTGTATGAAAGTAAAGGGTAGGGCCAACTTTAATATCTATGGTACTTTTATAGACACACCCAGGTCACCTCCTCTACCAAGGACAAGCCAGGCATCTCATTCATAAGATAGTTGCTAACATCACCTCATAAGAGTCATGGTGCTGATTAAACCAGAATGCACTTTTAAAAAAGTCTGCCATATAATAAAAACTATCAACCAATTTGATCAAAATGATATTTGTGAAATACTATGTTCAACTACTATAGAACACCCTCTTCTCAAGTATACTTAAACATTTACAGAATGCTATGTATGCAAACATAAAGCAAGTCTCAACACATTTCAAAAGATTGAAACCGCATAAAAATGTTCACTGTCCACAGCAGAATGAAGCCAGAAATCAGTAACAGAAAGATAACTGAAGAACTGAGGGAGGAAGTCATAATGGAAATTTGAAAATATTTTTTAGCCAAACAATAATGAACAACAATGTATCAAAATTTGTGGGAGACAGCTAAAGCAGTGTTTAAGAGGGAAATTGACAGTTTAAATGCTCATTTGGGGAAAAGAGATTTTAAGTAAGATCCAAGTTTCCATCTCAAGAAGTCAAATAAAATTAACAGTTATGGCCAAGAAATTAGAAACAAGGGAAGAAAGATAAGAACAACAACAACAAAAATCAATGAAATAGAAGACAAATATAAAATAGGGACAATAACATATCCAATGGTTCATTCTTTGAAAATATTAATAAAATTAATAAAACACTAGCAAGACTGGTAAAGAAAGAAAATATATATTATCTATATCAGAAAAGAGAGGAAATCACTATAGATCCCTGCTGATTTTTTAAAAGGATACAAGATTACTGTAAATAATTAAAATTATTAAATATAATTATTCTGAATAACTATAAAACTTTGAAGAAATGGATGAATTCTTTTCCTAAATTGACACAAAAGTAAACATAACTTTCAGTCCCAAAGAAACTCTAGGCCCAGATGCTATCACTGGTAAACTCTATTAATATTTGATGAATAAGTAAACCATTCTTACACAATTGTTTAGAGGAAGAAGGAACAATTCCCAACTTGTTTCATGAACTAACAGGACACTGGTACCAAAACTTGACAAAGACATTACAAGAAAAGACTTGTAGACCTGTATCTCTCAAGAGAAAAGACATAAGAAAAAATCCTTATCAAAATATTAACAAATGAAACCCATTATTTATTATTTATTTATATATGCCAAACTGTAACCAGGTGAGACTTACCCCAAGTATGTAAGGTTGGTATATTTTTCATAAATTGGTGAAATTAATTATATTAAGAGAATACAGGTTGACCCTCGAACACAGGTTTGAACTGCTGGGGTCCACTTATACTCAGATTTTTTTCAATAGCAAATGCTCCAGTACAGCACAATCTGCAATTGGCTGAATCCTTCAATATGCAGGAACAGCAGATACAGAGGAACCCTGTATACAGATGGGCTGACTATAAATTATCTATTCATGGATTTTCAGCCTTACAGAAAATTAGGGTTAGGGTTGGCATCCCTAAATCTGTTTGTTGTGCAAGGGTCAGGTGTAAATGGAAAGGTTATTGATTATCTCAATAAGGGCTTAAAATTATATAACACTCAGTACCTTTCCTGACTTTTTAAAATTCTAATAAAACTTGAAAAAAAAGGGAAGTTTTTCAAACTAACAAAAGGTATTTATGTAAAAATCTACTAATAATATTATATTTGATGATGAAAGACTGACTCCTTTGCCCTGAAAATCAAGAATGAGACAAGAATGTCTGGCAACAAGGCAAAGATGTTTTCTCTCACCACTTCCATTTCAACATTGTACCGGAGGCCTCACCCAGTGCATAAGGCAGTAAAAACAAGTACGAGCCATCTGGATGAGAAGGGAAAATGTAAAACTTTTCTTATTCACAGATAATACAAACATAGAAAATTGTAAGGTAGCTACAAACTCTTAGAATAACTAAATTTTACCAGGTCAGAAGTTTTTTATCTTCACTTAATCCTCTTTTGATGATCTTCCTTTCTTTATGTAGATTCAAGTTTCTGACTTACATTGCTTTCCTTCTTTTTAAAGAATTGCTTTAACATTTCTTGCCAGGAAGGTCTACTGGTGACAAAATTTGTCCATTTGTACTTGTCCCAGAAAGTCTTTATTTCCTCTTATTCTTGAAGAATAAGTCTACGAATTATTTGGATTAAATTTTGTGTATGGTATTAGGTAAGGGTCAGGGATATATTTTTTCCTATGTGGATACCCAATAATTTCAGCATTACTTACTGAAAAGCCCTTCTTTTTCTTCATTGTATTGAGAGGCACCTTCATCGTAAAACAAGTAACCAATATAAATTGGTCTATTTATGGAATCATTTTTATTTCATAAGTCTATGTATCCTTACACCAGTATTACACTCTTAATTACTATAGTTTTATATTAAGTCTTGAAATAAGATCACTGAAATCCTCTACCTTTTGTCTTCTTCAGTCTTATCTTGGGCTGTTTAAGTTTCTTTGTTTTCCACACACATTTTAGATTCATCTTGTCAATTTCCACAAAACTCTTCCCGGGATTTCAACTGCGGTTATGTTGAATAATTAGAACAATAAAGGAGACATCAGCATCTTAACAACACTAGATTTTCAAAAACAGGAAAATGCGAAACATGATCTATCTCTCCATCTCTCATCTATCTCTCCATTTCTCCATTTCCATTTTTCTCAAGCTCACACAGAACATTTGCTAAACAAACCACATTCTAGGCCATAAAACACCTCTTAATAAAATTTTAAAAATAGGAATCATACATTTGTTCTCAGATACAACAGAATTAATCTAGAAATCAATAACAGAAAGATAACTAGAAATTTGCAAAATATGTGGATATTAAAACACTTCTAAATAATACATGGTCAAAATAATAAGTAATACATGGGTCAAAGAAGAACTCTCAAGAGAAATTTTTAAATATTTTGAACTAAATGAAAATGAAAACATAATTTATCAAAATTTGTGGGAAGCAGCAAAAGGAGTACTTAGAAGGAATTTTACATCATTGAATGTATACATAGAAGAAAAGAAAGATCTAAAATCAATATCTAAATTCCTACCTTAGAGAACTACAGAAAGAAGAGCAAATTAAGCACAAAGTAAGCAAAAGAAAAGAAATAATAAGAATTACACTCTTCACCCGAAACTATCACAACATTGTTAATTGGCTATACCCCAAAACAAAATGTTTTTGGTGTTTAAGAAAAAAAAAGAATGCTAAACCAAAAAAAAGTGCTTTTTGATACTAGAAAGAAAAAAAAAAGAATAAGACTTAGAGCAGAAATAAATGAAATTGAAAATAGGAAAACAACAGCGAAAACTGACAAAATCAAAAGCTGGTTCTTTGAAAAAATTAGTAACACTGATAAGCCTCTGCTAACTACTGCTAAGTCACTTCAGTCCTGTCCGACTCTGTGTGACCGCATAGACGGCAGCCCACCAGGTTCCCCCATCCCTGGGATTCTCCAGGCAAGAACACTGGAGTGGGTTGCCATTTCCTTCTCCAATGCATGAAAGTGAAAGTTAAAGAGAAGTCGCTCAGTCGTGTCCGACTCTTCACGACCCTATGGACTGCAGCCTACCAGGCTCCTCCATCCATGGGATTTTCCAGGCAAGAGTACTGGAGCGGGGTGCCATCGCCTTCTCCGGATAAGCCTCTAGCCAAGCTAACTAAGAGGAGAGTGAACACAAATTGCTAATATCAAAGAAGGGATATCACTACAGATCCTATACATCAAAATAAAGATGTATATAGGAGTTGTCTATACTTTCTTCATGTTTCTCTATAAACCTAAAATTGCTCCAAAATAAAATTAAGTCTATTAATCAAGAAAAAAAACTCTTAGATATATCCTATTGAAGGGCAGGGAGAAGCAGATTATTCTTAACGGATGAGGAATATGGCACCTGGTAACAAAAAGCACTTTTGCTTGAAAAATATATTGAATGAATAAATATGATTTCCAAATAAGATTCCATTCTGAGGTACTGGGGGCTAGGATTTCAACATATAAATTGTTGTGGGACACTATTCAACCCACAACATGAGGGAATGGAATGTAAGGCACAAGGCAAAGCTGGACCTTAGGGCAGGAGAGGCACTGACCCAGAGCAGGAGGTACAAATGTGCTCCCTAAGTTAAGAAACGAATGCATATAGCATTGCATATAGTAGCCAAGGGCAATGGGAAAATATAAATGGAGTGTGGGAAGTGGGAGGAGGTTCTGCTTCTGGACTCTCCATTACTCTCCACTGCCTTTTTGTCTATCCCTGCTTCCAACTACACTGACATAATTACTACACCTATTAAACAAAACACTTCTTGGTCTTGGTATTTCAGGAAGCGACTCCTCCAATCATTTCATCTGCAAGAGTCCCTTGGCCATCTCTAGCCTTTCCTGCTGCTGCTGCTGCTAAGTCGCTTGTCGCATCCGACTCTGTGCGACTCCATAGACAGCAGCCCACCAGGCTCCGCAGCCCCTGGGTTTCTCCAGGCAAGAACACTGGAGTGGGTTGCCATTTAGCCCTTCCTACTTCCATATAAATTTTAGAGTCAGCTTCTTAAATTCCAAAAAGAGCTGGTGCTTGATTGGACCCACAGTTATTATTCCACACGTTGGTTTGAGAAGAATTGTCATTTTAACTATATTGAGTCTTCCAATCTGAGTTTAGTATGTCTCACCTTTTAACTATGTCTTATTTAGTATCACAACACTTTCTTTTAAGACTCACATACCTTTTATTAGAGTTACTCCTTGACACATAATAGTTTATGCCATTGCAATGTTATCTTTAAAACCTTTATTTTGTTTTTTGTTCAGAAATAGAAAAGTTCAATGTTTAGAAACTGATTTTTGTATCCAACCTTACCAAACTCTATTAGTTCTAATATCTGCTGACTCTATTGGAGTTTCATCGTCAAATAATGACAGCTCCTTTCTTACATTGTAATCTGTAGACCTTTTCTTTCTTTTTCTTATTTATTGAGCTGGCTAAGGCCTTCAGGAAAGCACTGATTCCAAAGGTGATTGAATTTTAGTTTCATATTTTGAAGGTAGAGCCAACAGGATCTGCTGACAGATCATATTTAGCAAGAGAAGAATCAAGTTTGAGTTCAAGGGTTTTGGCCTAAACAACTGGAAAAACGGCATTGTCATTTACCACGGGCCAAGCCAGAGGTCTGTTGATTATATAGTGCAGGTAATTAAATGAGGAAAGATAAAAACTGACATTTATTGGCAATGATGTCTCTAACAGGCTTTAGCCTGTTTTTCCACTTTTGAAATAACTCCAGTAAGGATTTAAGCATTTATATATGCTCCCAGTCAGGTTTGACTCGAAGCTTCCTGTTCATCACTGCCCTCTACAGGGGCTTGTGTGAATATGAGCTGTGCACTCTGATTAAAATCCAAACCAGAAAATAAGGGATAATTTTTCCCTCCAGCTTCAATTTTTCTTGTTTCCATGAGACACACACACACACACATATCTTGTCTTTGTGATCTTTCATCTGATCAGGTAACTATAAGAGAGTCTCCCACTCAGGAAACTTGGTGCCTGCAATGAACTTCCAGGTAGATTGTCTAGAAAGATGTCCTAGAGAGGCTAGCAGTATTTCTACGGGGTTAACCTAAGAACGAGGGCTTCCCAGGTGGCTCAGTGGTAAAGAATCCACCTGCCAGGGCAGGAGGAGCAGGAGACGTGGGTTCAACCCCTGGGATAGGAAGATCCTCTGGAGAAGGAAATGGCAATCCACTCCAGTACTGGGAAATCCCATGGACAGAGGAGCCTGGTGGGCTATACTCCATGGGATCGCAAAGAGCCTGACAAGGCTGAAGTGACTTAGCACACATGCATGCAACCCAAGAAGAGTGAAGAGACAATGAAAAGGTGAGCCCTGCAGATGAAAAGCTGGGTCATGAAACAGACCCCACTGTCCCTTCTGGCCATTTTGGTCATCCTTTATCGCATATTTCTCAAGCCGCTGGTACAGGCTGCAGTGTCCTTGCACAAAGAAGCAAAACTCCAAGAAGCTGGCACATTTAGCAATCCAAAGGACTGTTCAGGACACAGTAACCTCCCCACTCAGTTCCCTGATGCTCATTTGACACACATATGCGGTATCACACTTGGGTGTGGGCTGCCACTCCCCTCTCCCACCTCTCTCCTGCCACCCCATCTCAAGAAAGAAGCTCCAAAAAGGTAAGGACATTATCCTGTAAGCCTCTCTGTCCTCAGTGTCCAAAACGATGCCTATCATGTAATAGTTGTTGCTTAGTTGCTAAGTCGTGTCTGACACTTTGCCACCCCCATGGACTGTAGCCCACCAGGATCCTCTGTCCGTGGGATTTCCCAGGCAAGAATACTGGAGTGGGTTGCCATTCTCTTCTCCAGGGGATCTTCCCAACACAGGAATCAAACCCAGGTCTCCTGCATTGCAGGTGGATTCTTGGCCAGCTGAACCAGAACAGAAGCCCAAGAATAATGGAGTGAGTAGCCGATCCCTTCTTCAGCAGATCTTCCCAACCCAGGAATCAAACCAGGGTCTCCTGCATTGCAGGTGGATTCTTTACCAGCTGAGCTATCAGGGCTATTTTTTTTTTTGGAACTGACACATTTAAGGCTTTAATAAAATATTTTCTAAAAGACTTAAAGTTTCATTTGTCCTAACCAAAAACAATGTTGTTTAAAACTGATGAGCCAATAAAAATAGCACTGTCACTACAGGGAAATAAATATAAGAAATGACAGATTGAGTCAAAAACTTTGCCTCTAAGGAGTGGGACTCTAGAAGAAACAGGGCTGCAGTTTTTAAATTTTTACCACTTTCATTTTTGTATTTGCAATTGCCTTTACTTTCTATTTTACATGTTTAAATTATACACATTCCTAACATTCTACTGCTAAGTCACTTCAGTCCTGTCCGACTCTGTGCGACCCCATAGACGGCAGCCCACCAGGCTCCCCCTGCCCTGGGATTCTCCAGGCAAGAACACTGGAGTGGGTTGCCATTTCCTTGTCCAATGCATGAAACTGAAAAGTGGAAGTGAAGTCACTCAGTGGAGTCTGACCCTCAGCGACCCCATGGACTGCAGCCTTCCAGACTCCTCTGTCCATGGGATTTTCCAGGCAAGAGTACCGGAATGGGGTGCCATTGCCTTCTCCTAACATTCTACTACAACTATTCATTTTTGTGTGTAACCTGCCTTCTTCATCTACATTCATATTAATATAGTTGTTCACAATCATAGCTCTTCATTTTACATTTTAGATTTTTTTCACTTAACCTACAGTTCGTTATCACAAAGCTTTCCGTGTTTTTACAGTCTCCATAATTATTTTAATGGCTGCATGATATTCCAATGTGTTACTGTACCATAATTTAGCTAAATATCTTAACATGGAACATTCTGGATTGTTTCCACTTCCAATGAAAACAATGCTGCAGCGAAGACTTGCAGTTATGTGGCCTTGTTCGTTCCGCTGCTTTGAATCATATTGTTGAATCATATTTCCGGGGTCCCACCGAAGCACCCCTGATTCACATGGTATACCGACTGCTACCAGTGAGCACCAAATTGACCCTAACCAGAGATCCCGTGTGGCGGGGCGGTGCCTCCGTCCCAGGGGGCGTGTCCAGGGGCGGGGACGCGCCGCGCTGCGCCTCGACGTCCCGCCCGACTGAGCCCGCGCGCCGCACGCGAGTAGACGGTCTTCCGGGCGCCGGGGGAGCTAGATCGCTCGGCTCGCCAGCTATGGCTACGTGGGCGGGGACCGAGGTCTCGGCGCTGAACCCGCTGCGCGCGGTTTGGCTCACGCTGGCTGCCACCTTCCTACTGACCCTGTTGCTGCAGCTCGTGCCGCCCGGCCTGCTTCCGGGCTGCGCATTCTTCCAGGACCTGATCCGCTACGGAAAAACCAAGGAAGGGGCGCCGCCGCGCCCGGCCGCCTGCCGGGCCTTTGATGTTCCCAAGAGGTAACCGCGCCCAGGCGCGAGTCCTGGTTGCCAAGCCAAGGAGAGCCGGGGGCGCCTTGTTCGAGCTGCCGGCAGGGGGCAGCAGAGGCGGGCACGGGGCCGGCGCGGACCGGATCCGGGAAGCCCAGGCCGATTCCCCGAGGCGGCTTTACCCCGGCCCGCCCGCCGGCAACTGCACGAGTCTGCTCTGCGGCCCTAGGGGCTGAGTGTCCGGAGACACCGAGGAAGCTGAGCCACGCGCACCTCCAGGGGCGGAGGAACGTAAACTTGTGGCCTCAACTTAGCCTTTCCTTCGAGGGAAATGGCTGCGCTTCCAAATTTAGGCCTTGTCACCAGGTGGTAAAGTCTCCTTTGTCCCTAATGTCGCTTTCCGCCGTCCTGCACTCTAGGGACTCATAACCTAACTTGAGGTCGCCGAGACTCACTAGAAATGAAGGCAGGCCCTCCCTTCTCTCGTGTCCCCTGTTTGTCTCCCTCACAGTCAACAGTCAGGAGAAAGGGTGAGACGCTGGTCACTAACAGACGCCACCTCCATCAGCCGCACCAAGGCAGGTGCCCCTGGAGAAAGTTGCCCAAGATGGCACGTTTAGGCAAGCGTGGTCCCTAAGCGCATAGCTCAACAGATTTCGTAACTAAATTAAATGAGAGATTAAATCGTTATGTCTTCAATATAATTGTTGAAGAAATTGTAAGGCTTATTATAGTCCGGGGAGTTTTTTTCATGTGTTTTCACTTTAAATTTAGAACATAACTGAGAAGAGTGGGCCAAACACTTCTTGATGGTAGGTATATAACAGTGGCGTTTTTTTGGAGATACAGCCTAAGTTGGTGTTCAGAAAGGAGTATGGAGAAATGTGATAGGGTTTCTGATGTACTAAAATACCTCGATTATCGCTTAAACGTCAAATAGGCTGTTCCCCAGGTCTGCAGATGGGAAAGGGTGTAAGTAAACTTGGCTTCCCACTTCTGACTGTTGGAGAAATACTCGCCAGATGTAACATTAAGAAGCGACCGCTAGGTCATTTTGGGGAATGAGGCCCTGGGAAGAAGAGCAAGCATATGCTGTTAAGTCACTTCAGTCGTGTATGACTTTTTGCGACCTCTTGGACTGTAGCCCGCCAGGCTCCTCTCTGTCCATGGGGATTCTCCAGGCAAGAATACGGAAGTGGGTTGCCATTCCCTTCTCCAGGGGATCTTCCCGACACAGGGGTCAAACCCACGTCTCTGTCTCCAGCACTGACAAGGCGAGTTCTTTACCACTATCGCCATCTGGGAAGAAGTAGATGCTTGAAACACTGATTAAACCTGTTTCTTGGAGGCTCTTTTTAAGCTAAAATGTCCTGTCAACCCTATTTTTAATCAGGATTTGAATTTCTACTTCAGAGCAGGGACATTCCTAGATTGTCATTTTTTAATGTTACAAAGTGAAGAAAACAATACTTGTTTTGAGAGTGAATTCTAACAATTTACTTTCTGAATTTTAAAAAAGATACTAGTGTCACTGATTAAAGGGCACATTTCAGATCATCCCCTGCACTTTGACTCCCATACCCCACCTCTTACTACTTGGCTGGCCATATGGCAGCCAAGAAACAGATTTTGTACCTTTTCCTTATTCATTATTGCAAAATGGGTACTCTTTGGGCTGCTTGTAATTTCTACTATATTATGAAATAATTTACACCTTTTTCTTCTTCCAGAATTCTAGAATGGACCATCCTATGGTGTTTTGACTTTTTTCCCCCTAAAGTGAATCTGAAATTTCTTTTCATTCTAGAGCAGGTACAACTATTCCAGGCCAATAATGAAAGTCAAAAATGTCTAGATGCTATATTGAAGTACTTTTCCTTGTTCAAAATTCAATAGTGCTGTTAAAAATGAAAATAAGCCTATAACTTTTACACTTACAAACAGGCAGCTGTGAATCATGTTTCTGTACCTAAGAGCTCAAGTTAATTTGGGAGGAATTATTTTTTCATAAATGGTAAAGAATTAAACCTTAATTGAGTTCATGGAATGTTTGATTCCATAATCCCTGTCTGGTAGATTTTTTTTTTTTTAATTAAGGTGATACTGCTTTTCTTGTTTTCTTTTGGTTCCTGGAGTTTTGACTTTCCAGAAAGTCTGAATAAATACTTGACCTCAAACATGAGTCACAATGCTCTTGACTTTCATAGTGCACATGGAAGTACTTCTATTTCTAATATTTCAAAATATTATAGAAACATTTTAATTAAATTCAGCTCTAGAGACAAAGAGAATCATCCAGTCTTTCCCTACTGGGGTTCAGGGATTCTAACCAGAAATCCAGGGGATCTGTGGATAGAACTCAGTGCAAATTGGATTGGAAAAAATTACATCTTTATTTCACTAATCTCTAGCTGTAATTCACCATTTTCTTAGTGATGAATGGAATCAACAAACCACAGTAGAATTACCAATATCTGAAGTAGAATTGGCAATACCTGCAATTTAATACTATATTAAAAATTTTGAAGAGACTAAGAACATTTTCATCACTATATAAAAATACTGTATTATCACTCTGTCATTATTTAATACATTAAGCACATATATCACAAATGTTTCTTAGTGGTTGTGTTACCTATATTTCAGTATAATTGGGTTTCCTTTGTATCCCCATGTATTTTAGGCTTGGGAAAGGGCGTGTTGACTTCACCAGACTGCCAGAGGAGTCCGTGGAAGAAAAATGTCAAGAATCCCTACTCTGGACTGTAAACTCCATACGTTTACATTTGTCTTGTTTGTTGCTATATCCTAGGCTCAATGCCTGACAAATAATAAAGTCCTCAGTCAATGTTTTGAATGATTCAAAGAAAAAAGATTTTAGGTTTGATTTATTAACTTGACTAGTTTCTCTGAAAGTAACTTTGGATGAGGTACCTTCTCTTTCATTTATTTAACCAATGTTGATAGAGTATGTACTATTGCCAAGAGCTGTTCTAGGTTCCTTGGAGCAGTAAATATGTAAACAAATCTTTTAAAACAAGCAAGATAATTTCATATGGTAATAAGTGCTTCAGAGGAAATCCAGCTGGTTACTTGATTATGAGCAAGATGTGGGTGGCAGTGACCACCCTGGAAAGGATGATCAGAAAGGGGTAGGGCAGGAGATGAGTTCATTTCAGAAGGCCAGAACAGACACTGGGCTTTATGGACCATGGTGGAAATTAGATTTTATTCTGAGTGTATGGAAAGCAGCTTTAGGATGGGGAAATGGGGGTGTGGCATTATGTAATTTATGTTTCAAAGAATGACTCACCATTGTGTGGGAAAGACTGGATGAGAGGCTGTTAACAGTGGTCCAGACAAAAAGTGGTAGTATGGATTAGAGTGTTAATGTAATAGAACCTATTTGTCATATAGGTGGTGATATTAAAGCACATAGCATAGGGCCGGGCACCCAGACAGAACTCAGTAACCATTAGTCTCCTTCCTCTGTGCGTGTATGTGCGTGCACGCTCGTGTCCAGTCAGTCACGTCCAACTCTGTGGCCGCCTGGACTGTATAGCCCGCCAGGCTCCTCCGCCCATGGGCTTTCCCAGGCAAGAGTACTGGAGTGGGGTGCCATTTCCTCCTCCAGAGGATCCTCCCAACCAAGGGAGAGAACCCACGTCTCTTGCTTGGCAGGCGGATTCTTTACCACTAAGCCTCCAGGAAGCCTAGTTTCCTTCCTTACTTAACCCTGTAACTCCCCTTTCTGGTCCTGGGATCAGTTCTGGCAAACAGTAAATATGTATTAAATCAGATCATATCTCCTGGCTCAGAACTATCCAGTGGCTTCCAACTCACAGACTAGTCTAAAACCTTATACAATCTTGTTCTCACCACCTCACTGAGGTCCTATAGTTTGCCCCTCCTGTGGCTCCAATCCAGTTTTCTGGGTCTCTCTTTACTTGTTCTTTCTCCTACCTCGGGGCCTTTGCACTGCCTGTTTCCTCTTCCTGGAAAGCTGTTCCCCCAAATAGCCAGGTGGTATATGCTCTCACTTCCGTATAATTCTGCTCAGATACTAGCTTGTCACTGAGACCTGCCCTGTCCACCCTGTTTAAAAATATAATGCTGGATCTCCAGCATTCGTCTTCCCAGCTTTAGTTTTCTCATTAGCAGTTATCACCTACTGACATGCTATAAATTTTACTTCTGTGTGTTACTGTGAGTATAAGCTCCATGAGGGCAGGAATTGTTGTCCTTTGTGTTCACTGCTGTATCTCCCGAGCTAGAGCAGTCCCTGGCTTATAATAGACATCAAACTGTTGGTTAAGTCAGAGGAGTGCTTGCTTGGTGCCCAGTTCTGTGTTACCGTAAGGGTCACCGTATCTTTGCTCCCAAGGGCTCATTTCAATTAAGCATAGTACGAATGGAAGGAAAACAGGGAAGAGTATTTAGAACAGAAGGAAGTGGAGTTTTCCAATCTGCTTTTGAGGCTAGAGCTGGGTCTTTTCAAAAAGAAATATGGGACTTACCTGGTGATCCAGTGGCTAAGACTTCATGCTCCCAATGCAGGGGACCCGGGTTCAATCCCTGCTCAGGGAACTAGATCCTGCATGTGCAACTAAGAGATCGAGTGCCATAGCCAAGACCCAGCACAACCAAATAAATAAATAGATAGAGATGCAACCTCAAAGAGTAGAACACATTTCATGAAGTAGGAATCAGGCAAACAAAATGAGAGAATGTGCAAAATGTAGGAATAAGAAGTCAGCCTGTCAAAACCCTATGGCACAAATAGAACAGAGCAAAATGTGGCTTAGCAGCTTATATCAAACATGTGAGTGACTTGAATGACTCATGATTTGGTATAAATTGGTGTGTGTAATGGTAGAGGTGGAAAAGTAGGTTCAAACAAGTTTCGATCACATGACCAGGAGCACAGCCATGTGACTTTTAACTTCAGGGTCTTCGGGGCTGAGTCTGGAGCCAAACACTGCCACTTACTGGTAGGCATTGGACAAGTAACTGAACCTTCTGAGCCTTAGTTTTCTCATCTGCCACATGAAGATAACCACATAAACTTGCCAGGATTGTTGGGAAGATGGAATGAATACTCTTAACTAGTCTTCCCAAAACTAGATGATCCTCTTACCTAAGTACCAGAGGGATTTTTAAAACAATGACCAAAATGAATGAGCTATGCTTGCTCTCTCTCTCTCTCTCTCTCTCACACACACACACACACACACACACACACACACACACACACACATTCTCTCACATACTCTCTTTTTTTGGATTGTGATAAAATATACATGACATAACCTTTTCCACTTTAACCCTGAGTATACAATTCGGCATCTTTAAGTCCATTCACATTGTTGTGCAGTCATCACCACTTTCCATCTCCAGAACTTTTCTGTTAGCCAGAGAGATTTTTAAAAATTATTCCTTCAAGTCACTGTGTTCAAACGCTTGCCCATCACACTTAAAAGCCAGGGCCCTTTCAGGACCCCATAGCATCTTCCCCTCCTCCTTTTGCATGCTCTAGCACTGTCCATACGTCGTCTTTGTTTAGTCGCTAAGTCATGTCTGACTCTTGGGACCCCTTGGACTGTAACCCACCGATCTCCTTTGTCCCTGGGACTTTCCAGGCAAGAATACTGGAGTGGGTTGCTGTTTCCCTTCTCCAGGGGACCTTCCTGACCCAGAGATCAACCCCATATCTCCAGCATTGGCAGGAGAGTTCTTTACCACTGATCCACCAGGGAAGCCCACTATCTATGTAGGTGTCCTTTATTGTACCTCAGGGCCTTTGTGGTTGCTGTTTCCTCTGCCTAGAAAACTCCTTAGAAATTCACAGGGTTTGCTCATTCTAGCCAAGCATCACTTCTAGAAGGGCCATCCTTGTCTACCCATCCAGAATGACCTCTCCTCTGCACCACCTCTGTCCTATCACCCAGCATCAGGCAGGATGTCTACAGATTGATTTGCTGACTCTGTGCGGAAAGATAAACTTCAGCAAGCCAGGCACCTGGTCAGTTTGCTCCCTGCTGCATCTCCAGCTCCAAGAACATCACCTAGCAGGTTCGAAGTGCTCAGTAATTTTTTTTGAAAAAATGAAACAGGTAAAGTGGCTCTAAAGTTACCCCTCAGAAGCTGTCCCCTCCTCTTTCCATGGGAACCTGCAGAGCAAGGCGCTGCTGCCATTCTGAGCTATTGGCTCAGACCAGACCTGGGCTCAGTTCTAGGACTTGTATCTTAAGGAAGACTCTGGTAGGCAACCAGAGGCCAGGGTCTAGGCATGGGGCAGAGGGGGCAGAATCGACACTCATGCTTGAACTAAACTCTTGAGCGTGAAGACCTGAATCAGGATGAATAAGACATCTCAGGACAGATCTAGAGACAGAATTTGTAACAATGGTGGGAGAATTAAGTGGGTTGCTATGGAATGATCAGCTTAGATCAGCGCTAGTGAGACTGGGTTGTGGGCATGGCCTAGGGGACTGTGAGTTCTGGGACTTAGAAACATATTCTGGATCACCTAGAAGGGGAGTCTCTTGAGTCCGTGTGTAGTCTTCTTGACTCCAGGCTGTCTTACTGCATCACAGATTAATGAGACAAGAAGGAAGGCTTAGTATAACTGATGCTTTGAAGACCAGGGAAGGCCAGGTGATGTCCAGGCAACTTGCAGAGTCAGAAAGATTTTAAGTTGATTCAAATAGAGAAAACTAGTAGATGGATAGATAAAGAGACCTCAGAAAAACCGGTGGCAGGCCCTCATACCATACCAGGTGGTGTCACTGCAGCAAACCAACATTGTCTTTCACATAAAATTAACTCTGTTAATTGCAATTTTTGTTGCTTTTGTAGTTTTATTTCATTTGTTACTCTGTTGATGGCAACACACACACTGTACTTGTACGAGACTGTACCCATCAGGAGTTGATAGCTAGTTTTATGAGTTCTTATTTGTCATGTTATCATAGAAGTAATTTAGGTCGACACAATTTAGGAAGACACTAAATCAGAAGACCTGTTTAAGGTTTCTTGCAGCCCTATGAGCGTGATTGTGCAAATCTTGTGTAACTGTTGTATGGCTATTGCAGCAATATTACTTGAGATTTAGAAATCTTCCACAGGTTTGGCTTGTGGTAGCACAGTCTAGGCTCTCCCTGCCAGGCCCTGGGGCCCTCTATTTTTGAGTTTGAGCCCAATTTTGTTACCCGAAGATAAGACAAGATAGTTAACTTTAATCTAAATTTAACAAGGCCATTCGTGTTCTTGTTAACCTCAGGAAACCTCTTTTTCCTATTAGTTAACCAGTCTTATCATCTGAAAGGAAATTTCAAAAATCTGAACATCTGTAGGATTCAGGTTCTATTAAAAAAGCAAAACTATGCTTGCAGCGTGAGGGAAAAGAGGATGAGGAGCAAGAAGTAGTCTTCTAGCGTAACGGCTTCCAGTGGCTCTGCTTTGATCATTTTCTAACCTGTTTTCTCTTTGCAGGTATTTTTCGCATTTCTACATCATCTCAGTGCTGTGGAACGGGTTCCTGCTTTGGAGCCTTACTCACTCTCTGTTCATGGGAGCACCTTTTCCAAACTGGCTTCATGGTCTGCTCAGAATTCTTGGGACTGCGCAGTTCCGAGGTAACAACTCCCCTGGCTAATTCCAACCCTTGCGTCCTGTTCCTGACTTTCCTGCCTGCGGCAAGCTGTTCTGGGTACATCATAGCTTCTCTCAGGCTCCTCCTCAACGGGTGAAGGGTGGGGGCAGAAAGGCTTCTGTGTGGATCATAGCCAGATGTCCAAGGAGGAGGCCTCAGGTCCTTCATTGAGATCATGGCAGAGCTGCAGGTCGACTCTTCATCCCTGACTTCGCAGCAAGTGCTGTGCTAAACAGCACTGGCGGTTCGCCTTCTGATACTTTTAGTAGTTTTATGCAGAAGTCTTTACAATTAAGGAGAAAAACTTTTAAGATTCCTCAGGTTTGCCTTGAAACATTTATCATATATGTAGTTCCAACCAAAATCGTGCCTCCAGACTCCAGAAATTTGAGAGAAAATTACTTTTTGATCATGGATTAAAAATGTTTGTTATGCTGTGGGGTTTTGGTTGTATAATAAAATTGACTGGAAGTAGTTGTTGATCAGATGTTTACAAAGTAGCTTTTAATTGGCCTCACTGTGCCTTGAATAAAGGATACACGGAACGATTTTAAAAGTAAGGAATTGAAGGCAAAAACCATAACGTGACCTCACTTAATGTCGGGCAGCAGGAGAGGGGAAGAGTTAGAAATACATTGTTCTGGGGCTGTCTCTCCTTTGTTCCAGCAGCCAAACCACTGGCTCCCTAGGAACAATCCTTGTTCTGTATCAACAGAGGAACTTTTTGCAAAAGATGACAGTCAGACGGGAAACGTATGTGGAGCCCACTTGGGAGGGGAAGATACCAGAGCGAATCCCACTTGACCACTTAACACTTTATGCCTTCATTTGTGTACTGGAGGGTTCATGGGGTTCTGGTATTTGGAGGGTGACTGCGAGGAGTTTTATTTGATTGTTTGTTTTAACCTGTTGCTGAAGAGTTAGGACTAGATTTTTGCTATGTTTAAAAGAGAAAAGTAGGCCAAGCCAATATGACAGAAGTCTCCATAGAAGGTACCCTTCGGAGAGTCAGGGGAGGGGCAGTGCCTGGAAGGGAACCCAAGCACCTGCTGGTTGTCTTCCATTTCTGGATCTGGTCATATGGGTTTAGTTTGTAAAAATCTATTAGGCTGTGTTCTTATTGTATATTTATGTTGTATGATAACATTTTTTGAAAAATCTAGATTTTCTGTCATTTTAAAATCCAGCATTTTTTCTGACTTGTTTTAGGGCAGAGGGGCAAAAGGCAGATAGATAGATCTCAAGGCTCACAGTCCCCCAAAAGTATCATTTTTCCCCCCTTAGTATGAAGAGAAATGTACAGTTCTTCCCACTCCATTTTCACGCCCCTTTCTGCTCCTGTGGATTCCTGTGTCATGTGTCCCCCTGACCTCAAGCATCCCACCAGGGGGCCTGGCTCAGAAGTCATCCAGGAACTCTTCCTGACCACCCTCAAATGGGCATGCATGTCAGGGACCCAGAAACTGTGGAGTTGGGTTCTGAGAGCACAGACCCTGCCCAGCCCCATAACCCAGACGGCTTTCACATCACAAAGTAGAGACAGGAGACCTGAGTTTGTCTCCACTCTGTCACTAGCCAAATTTCTTGACCCACTTGGCTCACTTCCTGATTGCCACTAAAAATGGAAGTGTTAGACTGGATGATATCTGGTACCCTTTCCTAGCTCTGATCTTGTTTAATACTGCCTAACAGTAAGGACAGACACGGCTTTGGATTATTCCTGGAGAGAGATGCTGAGCATGTTCCATTCTGAATCGTAGGGGGTGAGCTCGCGCTGTCTGCATTCTTAGTGCTGGTGTTTTTATGGCTGCACAGCCTGCGAAGACTCTTTGAGTGCTTCTACGTCAGTGTCTTCTCCAATGCCATGATCCACGTCGTGCAGTACTGTTTTGGACTGGTGTACTATATCCTTGTTGGCCTGACTGTGCTGAGCCAAGTGCCCATGGACGGCAGGAATGGTGAGTGGTTATTGGGGTCTGTCAGCTGAGTCACTGAGTATGTGGGAGACTCTCCCCACCAAGCATTACGGAAGTTGGAAAGGAAGAGACCTGCCCAATCCACTTGGCATATGAGGAGTCTGGGCTCTGACTGTAGCTTTAAAAACTCTACATACCTGGAGGCTGTCGTAAAGAGTGAAATAAGTCAGGAAGGGAAAAATAAACATCATATATTAATGCATGTATGTGGAATCTAGAAAAATGGTATAGATGATCTTATTTGCAACCAAGTAGAGACACAGATGTAGAGAACAAATGTGTGGCCACCAAGGGAGAGAGGGATGGAGTGGGATGAATTGGGTGACTGGGTTTGACACTATTGATACTATGTATAAAATAGATAACCAATGAGAACCTACTGTCTATAACTCAGGGGCCCCTCTCTGTGCTCCATGGTGCCCTAAATGGGAAGGAAATCCAAAAAAAGAAAAGGATATATGTATATCTGTGGCTGATTGACTTTGCTGTATGGTAGAAACTAACACAACATTGTAAAGCAGCTATACTCCAATAAAAATTTTAAAAATTAAACCAGTCAGCATGCCCAAGGGCACCCAGCAGGTACACATCACATTAACCATAACTGCTGAAACCCGAGAGACGCCAACATGAGCAGCAGTGCCTTCAGTAAAGAGAGTGAAGTGCAGAGTCCTCTGGAGGCTCAGTTTAGGGATGAAGAAATGGACCATGAAGTCAGTGAACTTCTGTGGGTTAGTCTGGAAAGAAAGAGGCAGTGTGGTCAGGAGTAGAACAGGAAGCAGGGGAGCTCACTGGAGCAGGAGAAAGGCCAGCCAGCCCAGTTGTCGCACCAAAGCCTTGTCGTCCTGGGGTGAAGGGGTGAGGCTGGGAAAGGTGAAGTCGTTGTGCAGGGTGAAATCATGGAACACCAGAGGAGGAAGGGGTGGCCCCAGCTCCTGGTGACAAGTTGGGATTTGAGAGGAGGCAGGGAGCCATTCTATTGCCGTTTAGTTCTTGAGGTGGTTCCCCTTTTCTCAAGTGAGGCAGCCTGAGAGGGGAGGGCAAAAGAGTACTGTGGTAAATCAAAGTTGTGTCTTAACACTTCCGAAGCTCTCACTTGCTAGGAAGAGGGAAGCAAAATCACAACCTTGGTTTATGAGGAGGAAATGAAATGTGATTTTGGGGGCTGGGGTGGTAGAGGGGAGGGAGGATGGGATATCTAACATATTTGACCATCTTTTTTTTTTTTTTTAACAAAAACAATGCATATTTATCATAAAGAATTCAAGTAATTTTGGGTGATTGAAGTGAGTTTTTAGTGCTGAGGTTAAATTCGTCTTGCACCCTTAGTATCCATCAGCCCACACATGCTAGGGTAGAGCAGTCACAGCTGTTTTCTCTAAGCCCAAGTCTCTCTGTTTCCTAAAGCTGCTCTATCCCTCCTTGTCAATTGAGCCCATGGTCTGGATATTTCCAGTACTCAGTGAGTGAGCTTTTTCCACAGGTTTAATTTCCGCGCTGAGCGCCCTTTGATCAGCCTCTCTCTCTTGCTGTACGACCACCCAAGGCTTCCATGGCTTGAGGAATGATTTTAAAGTACGACTTACTGATAATCTTTCTCAATTCCTGAATTATTTATTGGCTGTAGCCACACTCAGCTGGCATCTCTCCATCTGATTTCTCTGAACTTAAGTCAGTTTTTCCTCCCTCAGCTTTTGGCTGTGGCATTCTTTTCGGCCCATGTCACCATTTGAGCTGTCATTCCTGAAGAACAGTCCTAGGTTTTCACCCAACGGAACTTTCCAGAGCACTTTGGTAACCTACTGGCTTGCAAACTGTCAGCATGACGTGTCTCTCCTGGAGTTCCTCTGCTGGCCCGGACCCCAGCTCTTGCTCTTCCTCCTATAGACACAGTCAAGGAAAGGTTGCTGAGACACCCACAAAATAGCTTGTAGATACTCCTTCAAGTTTCAGAAGCTCTCTGAAACTTGAGTTTCACCTATCTGTCCTTCAAGAGGTCATCTGCAGTCATTTGGGGCAGGCTGGGGAAGACTGGTTTCAGGAATTCACTGGAAGAAAGCATACTGTGGCATTTGCCAGCTTCATGGTCTGATAGACAGGCGCTTGGGAGTCAGATGGGCCTGAGTCTGGCTTATTTAATTTATCAGAGTTCCAGGACCTTTATCTGGAATTGGGGACATACACTGATTTCAGATGGTTCTTACGAAAATGGGAAGAAGGTGTATCTGTAAACTACCCAGATCTTCACAGCTCCTTGTCTTCAGAGTCTAGAGGGTCTGCCCCTAGTCACTCTCCATTATATTGTTCTGTGGGTTTTTTTTTCTTCAGAGCCCCATCTCTCTCTTACATTATCTTGATTATTGATTTTTTTAAACTTGTTTCATCTCCTGCTACTAGAATGTGAGTTCATGAGGACTAGGATCTGACCTGACTCCCACTGCTTTATCCCTCGTGAGAGATGCCACACTCAGTAGACAATCCATAAGGAATGAATAAATAAATAATTACTACACAGATTAGACCCTCGGTAAATAGCCTTCTGTCTGCCTCCCCTTTCCTGTATTATAATTCCAACTTACTCTGAAAACTCTTTTTTCCTTCATAGGTAATTTCTCTGCCTTTAGAGTAGGTGACTTGGCAGTGAGGTGAACTCCCGAATTTCTAACCCTATGGTGACTTGCTCTTAAAGCCCCTTCTGATTTAAAACTGGTTTTCCTATTTTGTTTGTTTTTAACTTATAAAAATATAACCACTTAGTTAAATGGCTAAACCTAGTAAACATTAAGGGACTTATCGTTTTTAAAATAAATTAACTCAATTAGACTTTGATGGACTGTCGTTAGTTATTAGCTGTCACCAGCTGAGTCCTACTTCCAAGTACCCATATGGAATAGCTTGATCCTTGGTCCTTGTACCTAAATCAATTTTTAGGGGCTCCCTCTAGGCTCCAGAGCCTAGGCTTCTCCCCACTGTCAGTGGACAGCTTTGTTTCCTTCATTCAAGTCCCTGACTCACCTCACTGCTTCCTGCTGAACATAGGCAAGTCCTTAGTTTGCTTTTCTGATGCCAGTCCTTAGAAAACCTTCATTCTTCCTGTCTTCTTAGTTCCTGCAGAAGAAAAAGAAAGATGGAACTTTGAGTGTTTCTACTCCTGAAACAAAATCTCTTGACTGGGTTCTCTCTAATCAGAACAGGATATTGTTTTGGTCTTTACCTTGCAGTTTACATTTCCGTTTTTGAGAAGCTCCACCCCTCACCTTTACTTCCTGATTTTCTTCATTGGCTGGAGCCAGTCAAGTCAGTATTCAAAGTTTCCCTAGAAATGGCTCAGGTGAGATCCTTCAGAAGGTGTTTTTCTGACAGCAGACTGCAAGAAAGAAAACATCAAACCAGGCTTAGCAATAAAAATGCAGAGTGGTCTCACGACACAAGAGTACATCACAAGAGTGGGAGCTGACCCCCAGAGCTGATCCCCGTGCCTGAAGCACTTGAAGAAGGAGCAGGAGAATGTGCCGATCTGGAGTTCTCCGCCAGTGAGCCCTGAAGCTGCCCCTAGCTGAGGAGCACACCTCCTTCATCCACAGGGACGGTGTTCTCCCTTCTGTGCTTGGGAAATGATATCAGGGTGGTTTTCTAGTCAGGAGGAACCGAATAAGTGGATAATTGAGTTCTGCAGACTGCATGATTTTTTTAATGCGCTGAGCCTCTGAAGTTTTGCAGAGTTGGCTAATAAGGTAACTCTTATTTCTGTAGTTTATGTGATAGGGAAGAATCTCTTGATGCAGGCTCGGTGGTTCCATATCCTCGGTATGATGATGTTCATCTGGTCATCTGCCCATCAGTATAAATGTCATGTCATTCTCAGCAATCTCAGGAAAAACAAAGCAGGTAAGATCTCTTTTAGAACCACTGACTGGGGTTTTAGCCCTCAGGAGTTAAATGTACTTATTCTTTCTCTCTTTTCTTTCCTGCCCTAATTAGTCAACTAATCAATCTATCAAATACTCATTTTGACAAGACTCCCTGGGTCTTGATCTTCCCATCTGTAAAATGAGAGCATTTTATTGACAGCCCTCCCTGCCACCATCTAGCCCTGACATTCTTTGACTATTCTGTGCCCACATTTTGGGGCCTGCACTGCGTATATGTGTCTAACCAGCATGTCAGCACTACCATTACTGTGCCAAGTTAGAATCGTTCCAGCCAAAGCAAAAAAACTTAACTTTTTTAGTTAGCTTGTATTGACTTATCACAAATACAGTTTTTATTAGGCTTTTTGAAATAATAAAAATTGAACAGTGCTACTCAACATTTATCAGGCACTTGTTTTGTGCCAGCACTGTTCTGAGTTGCTTTATGTGTAATGTCACAGTATTCGCTTGAGGCAAATACAGTCTTACCCTGATTTTACAGGTGAGGAAACAGAGGCACAGAGAGGTTAAGCAACTTACCTAAAATTGCACAGCTTGTAAGTGGCAGAGCTAGGATTCTAACTCATGCAGTCTGACTCTGGAATCTGAGCTCTTCATCACTAGCTTGGAGGATTGTTGGAGAAAGAGGCTTTCTTTTGTGCTTATTTACAGTTAGTATAACTTCATTCTGTGACTTTCTGACATGTAGTAGGTTGACAGTGGAGGTGGTAACAGCATGGTGGTTTGTACAGGTCTGTGACATCCTTTTCTGGTTAAGTTTTTATAAATGATTTTGGGAGCAGAGTGGTAAAACTTTCTTCTAGCAACTTCAGATGTAAAGGATATCTTCTTTTCCCGTTTCAGGAGTGGTCATTCACTGTAACCACCGAATCCCTTTTGGAGACTGGTTTGAATACGTCTCTTCCCCTAACTACTTGGCAGAGCTGATGATCTACATTTCCATGGCTGTCACCTTCGGTTTCTACAACTTAACTTGGTGGCTCGTGGTAACATATGTCTTCTTCAGCCAGGCCCTGTCTGCTTTCCTCAGCCACAAATTCTACAAAAGCAAATTCATCTCCTACCCGAAGCACAGGAAAGCTTTCCTGCCATTTCTGTTTTAAGTTAACCTCCAGTTATGAAGAATGCAAACCAAGTGACGGGTTCAATTCCTAAGGACAAGAAGTCTAGAGACCAAAGTACAGTTTCTATGGAATGGCTTGAAACTCTGTTCCATTTCTGTTTCCAAAAGTCTTCACTGCGTGAGCAAAGACATACCCCTCCGGAAAATGAGTCTTCAGAGAAGAAATCCTTCCTCCCAGCAGACCTGGAACGCTGTGTGTGCTTTCTGAGATGCCCTATAAAACCAACCAGCTGCTAAAAAATAAAGAGCAGATGAGACTTCAAGCTGCTTCAAAAACAAAACCAGCCAAGAATATATGAACAGCATCTAACAAATACATACATATACAAAGGAAGAGATAAGCTCACATGTGGCTTTGTTTTTGCTGTGGACAAACTAACTAGATAGCAGGATAAGCAATATAGTAGGTGCTCAGTAAATGCTTATTGCATTTCAGTTAAAGCAGACAGCCCTTGAAAATAACAGTAATGTATAATTTCACACTGATGGATTCAGGGGAAAGTGAGTTTATTGAAGTTATTTTATACTTATTACACAAAGATTACCAGTCATGTAACCATCAGTAGTCATCTCCCCCTCAAATCACAGCTTAACAGAAAGTTTGAAACCTCTTTTATTTAATACTTTTTTGACATCCCTTTCTAGGGAGTACCTTAAAAGTGAAAGTATCAAAAATAAAGTATTTTTGTATTTATGCATAAAAGTGCTTTCATGAATGGCACTGACACTCCAGAACAGATAGCGCTGTAGCCTCATTCGTACGTAGTTACTGAGATTGGATTAATAACTGCCTGCGTGTATTTTAACTTAATAGAATGAATCCAAAGATATTTAAAGTTTATACTGAAAATAGCTTATTTAAAGAAAATACCCATCATTCAATCAAGTAGATATAAAAGCATAGTGTGAAAGTAGAAAATAATACCATAGTCTGAGTGGTGCAGTAAAAACTGCAAATTTGTGCAACATAAGATTTACTGGCTTATTGGCCAAGGTATTAACTATTCCTTTTATACAGATGTTTTATTATAGTCTATTAAAGTTTTGTGCTCAGATAGTGATAGACAGGGAGGCCTGGCGTGCTGCGATTCATGGGGTCGTAAAGAGTCGGACACGACTGAGTGACTGAACTGAACTGAACTGATACCATGCTATGAGGGAAAGCACCTCATTGTTAACCCAACACAGATGGAATGCAGTCTAAGGATGTCCTCCTCACCTGCATCTCTGCAGTGATAAACCAAAGCTATTAGATTCTTTCCAATCTGACTTTCAGTGTATGTATATCAGCACATATTCTAAAGTTCTTACACTTCTGAAGTAGCGTTTTCTCCCCAGCAATCAAATGCCACTTCCATCAGCTGCTCAGTCTGTTCAAATGAAATAACATGTTCATTTCATTTATCATTTAGATTTGCCATCCTCAAGACCAGGATTCAGGAACAAAACTTTCTACTTCAACAATGTGAAGCCCATTGCATTTTGGTCTTAATTTCTACACAAATGGCATAACTTTTAGTAGCATACTATTGGGGGAGAAAAATGTATTTTGCTTTAGCTTGCAATTTCATACTAGGCTAGACTAGGAATTTGGCTACTACTCTGGAATTTCATTGTACTTTTAAGTGAAAGCATCATCACCCCTGCAAGGAGGCCCATGGGGCTGTGAGAGAGGGTTCCCTGTCTGCCCTGTATACCCCGTGCCCACACCACCCTCATCACACTTCTGCTCTCCCTTCACCTTCCTGGCTCAGACATTGCACTTCTAGGTGAAAACAAAAAAGGAAGTAGTGCTGTCCTCAAAGGGGTTCAGAACAAAGTCAGGTGGTCTTTAATGAAAGCTCAACCGTGGAGAATAATTGAAAATCGTGCTGTGTTGCAAGATTGCTATCAGCAATGTTCTTTGTATTGGTGAAAATATTCTGTGGGCCTGAAGGGAGAGTGCCAGAGACACTCTGTAGATTCTTCTCATGGGTAGTTCTGGAATAGCCTGGGGGCAGGGTTCCTGTCTTAACCCGCTAGCTTAGTTGAACAGCTTTCCTCTTTCATTCTGTTACTAGTAAGTTCAAGGGAATGATACTGAACCACCTCATAACAGCATTTCCTGGGTTAACAACTGGCTATAAAAGTATGCTAAAAATAGCCTTTGTTTTTAAGTCTCCCAAGTTGTAGCTTGGCCTCTATACTAACATTTGCTTTCAGTGAGCTTTCAGTGAGCATGGATGATTACAAAATCATCCACAAAGCTTTGTTCTGTGTTACCTTTTTAATTCAGTGAGTGGTTATTACTAGAATTCCTATCCAAAAAAAAGGAAAAGCCTTTGCTGATATTTTTATATGAAGCTTAATAGTCTAAGGAGACTGTAAACATCTACATAACTAAAGTTACCTGAAAATTCAAGGACCATTGATAAGGAATCTGTCTCGAACTGATAACATTAAAGAGGTCTTAATAAATGAGCAAGTAGAAATTTTTTACATACCTAAGCAGTATCTGCTTATCAGAAAAAAATATTCAACTGATTTTTATCAGTATCTTAACCTTCTAAGATTTTTCTGATAAATGGAAAAGAAACAGTAGAGCTGGCAGTGGTCCCTAAATCACATTATGCATATTTCATCATTTTTCTCAAATACTGATGATCTAGAATGCCATTTATTGGTTTCAGGGAAACAAAATTTAATTATTTGAATAAACATTGTATTATAAAGAGCTACCCTATGCACATAATATCAGGTCTCTTCCTTCAAAAAGACTGAACACTTGAAGTGCTTAGTGGACAAAGGGATTGGAAATCCAAGGGATTTCTCTGAAGAAAGACCAATCTACCTCCTGAGTCTAGCCCTCTGGGTAAAAACCTCGTAGCATATGTGCAGTTTTTATCAGGGGTCCCTGGTCTACATAGCATCTTTCTGTGAATTAAAAAGTCGTTACTCTAGGAGCATCCCTATGAGAGCAGGGCATGAGCCTTTGTGGCATAAAAGGCAGCTGGGGATGGGTCTGCAGCTTAACAAGCAGATCTTGAGCTGGATCTCGGCCCAGTCATCCTTCAGCCTGGTGTCTGTGCAGTGCACAAACTGCACGGTGGTCCATGGAGCCCCTGCTCATCGTGCTGCCTGATTCTGCAGATTCTGTTCACTCTAAAGTAACAAGACTTGACTTCATGGAATCTTCTCACTGAGAAAGACCATATGAATAAATCTAGGAGAAGGGGAAGTAAGCACTCCCAAGTAAAACATCTCTGCTGCTGCCCACCAAAAGAGCAGTTTGGTGGTTAGCAGGTAAGTGACTCTCAAATGGTTGAATGTTCAGATGCTAGGATGCTAGTCCCAAGTAGAATATTTTGCTTCTCTGATTGACATCTGTCTTTCCAGTTCATTGTTCTAGTATAGCAACTCCAACAGCCCTTCCACCCCATTGGGACCTCCAGTCTATTGATACCATGACATTATTGTCCTTCACCTCTCTAAGTTTTATCTCCTTGATGTACTTAAGAGAATCATTCTTATCATCCATTTTTAATATCCCCAACTCTCTTGCCTCCCTGCCTTGCTTCTTCCTGCTGATTTAACTAAGGTACTGCTACTGCTGCTACGTTGCTTCAGTCGTGTCTGACTGGGCAACCCCATCCCTGGGATTCTCCAGGCAAGAACACTGGAGTGGGCTGCCGTTTCATTCTCCATCCCTGGTTAAATTCAACCCTCCCTTCCCCGGGTGTGCACCCATGCACCTGAACTATGGCTGGCGAAATACAGTCCCCAAACATCCCCCTTCAGGTTGTGGCCACTCACCTCAAGCAGTCTTCACTGCTGCAGTCACAGTGAACATCCCTATTCCATTCACTCTCCCACTCTGCTGACTTGTGTCGCATCTCTGACTCGAGAGTGAAGCTGCTGGAAGACAACTTCCACAGGTTATCATCACTGCACCCACATAAGCATCTGCCCTTGCGTGTTGTCTGCCCTTATTGCTATTGTTGAAGGATACTTCTTTAAAAAGAATATATAATCATGATTCTCATACAAATATAAAATGAACATGTGCCAAAGATTCTATTGAAATCGTGGTGAAGGAACCAGTAAGACATTAGAACCAGCTCAGAGAATTTCAAAGAGCGGACACATAAATGGATAATGTACATGCGTGTGTCTTAAGTCGCTTCAGTTGTGTCCAACCCTTTGTGACCCCATGGACTGTAGCCCACCAGGATCCTCTGCCCATGGGATTTTCTAGGCAAGAATACTTGAGTGGGTTGCCGTGCCTTCCTCCAGAGGATCTTCCCAAACCAGGGATTGAACCCACCTCTCATGTCTCCACGTTGGCAGGTGGGTTCGTTACCACTCGTGCCACCTGGGAAGCCCATATGGATAGTAAGGCATGCGAAAAATAAATTTGCTTAATATATGCAAAACTGTCTTCTGTAGTAGGAGAGGAAAATCAGTTGTGCCCCCATTGGACAAAATTCATTTGTATGTCTATAGAAAAGATTTTGCATTCCTACCAAGTGTCTAGTTATAGTTCAAAGGCAAGGTGCAGATAACCTGAAGAGTATGATAGACTAGACACCAGTAATATTTTTTTTTTGCTCATTTCAAAATCATTTACAACTTTTTCCTGAAACTAAAAACAGTCTGTCTGGGTTTCTAGTTGAAGCTAGGCCCTCTGCTTGGGCACTAGAGTTTACCTAAGGACATTGGTTAGCTCTTCTTCCTATTAAGTCAGCAAAGTTTTGCCCTTTCTCAATTTTGCCAGCAGCAAACAAAATACCTTTTTAAAACCTAACCCCATTTCCTTCACCGGATAGCACCTGATTTTTCTGGTGGCTTTGCAGCCAAACTACAAAGTTTTCTTCTGTCCTTACTAGCTCCAGCTCTTTTCCTCGCACTGTTCAACCCATTCCAGTCACTCTCCAGACCACACAGCTCAACTGATACTGCTCCTGAAAGAGCCTCCAGCAACCGTGAGAAATCCAGTGGTTGCTTCTCAGCATCCACACCGATGCAGCAGTCAGCCACTTCGCCTTGATACGCTTCCTCTAATTGACTCTAAGACTCGGCACACTCCTGAGCTTTCCTCCTTACTTCCCTGGCTATTCCTTCCCAGGTTTTTCTACGATTCTTTCTCTTTATCCTAACTTCTGAATGTAGAAATGCGCCAGTTCCGAGTTCTTGGTCCCTTTCTCTATCTTTAGATGGTGATCTCATAACAGTCTCATGACTTGAAATACTATTTATATACTGATAACTTCTAAATATATGACAATGTCTAAACATCATTCCTCAACTCTCAACTCATGTCCAATTGCATACTCGGTGTCTCTACTTGGTGTGTAATATAGATCTCGATTGATGTGATTACATGGGAATTTCTGATTTTTCTCATCCGCCACCTCTCCTACAGGCCTCCCGTTTCTTTTAATTACTCAAACTGAAAACAGCGAGGTCTTCCTTGACTCTTCTCTTTCTCTCTTGGCGTGCAGACCATCAGTGGCTCTGCATCCAGAAGTTATCCCTGTTATATTAACTCTTTGAGCTCCCCTCCTGATTTGAGCCACCATCATTGAACCACCTAATCTGTTGCAACAGACTCCTAATCGGTCTCCTGGCTTTCTCCCTTATTCTCTACAGCTGATTCTCAACATAAGCCAGCGTGATCTTTCAAAAACGTAGCTCATGTCACTACTGTCTCAAAGCTCTGCAACAACTACCAGTTCCTCTCAGATTAAGGCCAAAGTTACTCCAGTAACCTACTAGTTTCCCATATGATCTGACCCGCAGTCATCTCTCTTACCTCGTCTATTCTTACCTTCATTCCCTCTCCCTGCACACTGGCCTCCTTGCTGGTCCATATACATCAGCCATGCTCCCATTTTAGGGCCTTTGCACAGGTTGTTCCCTCTGTGTAGAGTGCTGCTTCCCCAGAGGGCCACATGGCTAACTCCTTCACCATCATTGTGCTATCTACTGCTGTGTAGTGACGTACTCCAGATCTTAGCAACATAAAACAGCAAATGTCTCTCACAGTTTCTGTGGGTCAGGATTTCAGGTGCAGCTTAGCTGACTGCCTCTGCCTCAAAGATTCACTCGGTCAAAATGTCCCCAGGGCTGAAGTCCCATCAGCAAGCTCCCTGAGGGAGAACCCTCCTCCAAACTCATTCATGTGAATATTAGCAGGATTCAGTTCCTTGTTAGCTACTGAACTGTGGGTCAGGAACCTCCTCTAGTTCCCTGACACATGGATCTCTCAGTGGGGCAGCTCATAGCATGGGACCCACCTCCCATCAGAGCAGGCAAGCAAGAGAATGCAACACAGAAGCAACCACTTTATCACCTACTCTTGGAAGTGACATCCCCTCACTTTCTCCATGTCTGTTAGAAGGGAGTCACTGGATCAGCTCATACTCATTACACAGGGCAGGGTTGTTATCAGGAGGGTGTGGGCCACTGGGGGTGGGGAGGCTGCCTACCGCAACCACCTTGTCAGTAAGGTGTCATGCTGTGGCATGCTCAGCTGTGTCTGACTGCGACCCTATGGACTGTAGCCCGCAGGCTCCTCTGTCCATCGAATTTTACAGGCAAGAGTACTAGGGTAGGTTCCCATTTTCTACTCCAGGGGATCTTCCCAACCCGGGGATTAAACCCGTGTCTCTTGTCAGGCAGATTCTTTGCCACTGCGCCACCTGGGTCCTTATTTAAGGGTTGCAGTCTAACCCTTGTGTTTTCATCTCCCTTTGCTCTCTTTGCTCCCTTTGCCGAAATCCTTACTGCTCTGAATTATGGTTTTCTCTGGATTTATGCCAGGAGTGGAATTGATAGTTTTATTTTTAGTTTTTTAAGGAATCTCCATACCGTTCTCCATAGTGGCTGTACCAGTTTATTCCCACCAACATTGGAGGAGGGCTCACTTTTCTCATCACTCTCTCCAGCATTTATTATTTGTAGACTTTTTGATGATGGCCATTCCGACTGGTGTGGGGTCAGGTCTATCTCTCCTTCTATCCTAAATGATAATCTAGGTGGGTAGAGAATCCTGCATTAAGTTTTTCCCTTTTAGGATTTTTAATATATCTTGCCACTCCTTTTAGCCTGCAAAGTTTCTGTGAAAAAATCAGTTATAAGCCTTATGGGAGTTCCCTTGTAACTGGCTCTTTGTTTTTCTCTCACTGCCTTTAGAATACTCTCTTAATTTTGCCATTTTAATTATGATGTGTCTTGGTGTGAGTCTGTTTGGGTTCACCTTTTCTGTAACCTTCTGGGCTTCCTGTACCCTATATCAGTTTCTTTCTTTAGATTTCAGAAGTTTTCTGCTATAATTTCTCCCAATACATTTCCCTTCTTTCTCGAACCCCTATTATGCATAGGTTGGCACATATTATATCACTTCATAGATCTCATACACTGCTTTCATTTTTGTTCATTCATCTTTCTGCCTGCTGTTTCGATTTGGGTGATTTCCATTATTCTGTCTCCAAGATCACACATTTGTTCCTTTGTGTCATTTTATCTGCTGTTCATTGCTTCTAGGTTGGTTTTTACCTCAGCAGTTGAATCGTCTCTTTTCTATTGTTTTATCTTTATAGTTTCTAGCTTCTTGTTACAGTGGTCAGCATTTCTATCAGTAATCTCTCTTAATTCAGTTAGTATTTTTATTGCCATTTTTTAAATTCTGGGTCTGGTAGGCCGTGAGCTTTGCTTTATTTGTTCTTTCAGGGAATTCCCTTTGCTCTTGCAGTTGGGAGTAATTTCTCTCCTTTTTATTTAACTTCCTCTGTCTCTATGAATTTAGGAGGAACAATTGTCTACTGTGGTCTCCTCGTTGGAGTGTTTTTAGGTGGGAATGTCCCTGTGTAGACCGTGTGTGTCCAATATCTTTGGTGCAAGGGCTGGTTTTGGAATGGACCAAATGGACCTTTACTCAGGGTATGCTAGCGGTTATCTCCCTGCTGGGAGTGTGGTTGGTATTGTGTTGACTAGCGCCTGTACTAGATGTGAGGCAGGGCTTCCTCTTGGCTCCCTGGTGGTCACCACCCTGGCAAGGGCAGGGTCTGCTCCACAGTTGTTGGAGTAGCAGCTCTGAGTGCTGGGTTCGGTCAGGCTCCATTGCCCTCAAGCGCATGCCATGTCCCAAAGGAAGGGATTGCTGAAGGAAGCGAAGCCCATGCAATCACAGAGGACCAGTGTAAACCCGTATAGACGTCCACAGTTCTGCCCAAGCTTACATCCCTTTCACATTTCGTCCCAGATCTAGTGCCAGGCGGTGGTGTGGGGTAAGCTGGGGATCTGGGTGTTGTGGCTGCAGGGATTGAGATGGCGGCACTGTCACCAGAGATCTGCCTGCCTCTGTTGCAGCCCTCTCCCAGGACCTGCCTGCCCTGTAGCTATGCTGAGCTGCAGTGTGGAGTGGGTGGGGCCCAGGCACCCCAGCTGGGAGAGGAACCACTACTCCTGAGCATGCTGATGATAGCCGTCCCTGTCCTCCTCAGGACACATGCCACACCCCTCTAGGGTCTCTACATAGGGCCCTAGAGTCCTCTCCCAGGGCCAGTCTTCCTGAGATTCACAGCTTAGCCATTGCTTACTTGCCACCCCATGTGTGTGCTGACAGGGGCCTGCACGGCTCCTCTGGAATCACACCACTGGCACCCAGCTCTGTCTAGAATGTGTAGAACAAGTTGGAATTTACCCTGTCCAAAATCACAGTTTATATACTTTAATATTTTTCCCTTTTTGGTACAATTTTCCAGGCTGTGAAGTTGTAAAGTGTTATTGTTGCTCTTGTTGTTTTTTTAATATAAGAGAGACTTAGGCTTTTAACTCAGATGAATTTTATTTGAATTCCCCAGATCATATCTTCTGAAATGTGTAGTAATTTAGAATCAGAAACACCTGATAGTAAGAGGATGTGTTGGAATGAATAAGTAACCTCTGAGTATGCCATTTTTGGTATGCATACTAATACATTTTACTTACTCATAGAACATAAAGGTATCAACAGGAATTCGGGGTGTGGCTAGACCTTAACCTGGTTAGTAGAAGTTGGCAAAGGGGCCTGGCTCTCTGCAGACTGTGCATCTGCCCTACAGAATCCAGGCCTACCTTCCATTTCATGACTCACAAGGTCTCTTTTCATTACCCTAAATTTCAAACTTTTATATAGTAAGCGGAACAAAGCAAATGCTTGTGCTACTTGATGGAGCAGTTGCACCCTGATTTGTCTACCATAGAAGACAGTTTTGTTTTTGTTTTTAAAGTCACAAGCAGAATTACAGACTTTGCTCTTTCCCTTCAGCATCTCCCACTTGCAGGTTAGATTTCCCTAGTCAGCAGCATCTTTAGGTCTAAGACAATATTTATAAAATCATCTTTGGAAACTCTGGGTGAAGAATAACACCATCTTATCCTAGGGCTTCGCTTGTAGCTCAGCTGGTAAAAAATCTGCCTGCAACGCAGGAGACCCCAGTTCGATTCCTGGACTGGGAAGATCTGCTGGAGAAGGGATAAGCCACCCACTCCAGTATTCTTGGGCTTCCCTGGTGGCTCAGCTGGTAAAGAATCCATCTGCAATGTGGGAGACCTGGGTTCAGTCCCTGGGTTGCGAAGATTCCCCTGGAGGAGGGAACAGCTACCCACTCCAGTATTCTGGCCTGGAGAAAATTCCATGGATTGTACAGTCCATGGGGTCACAAAGAGTAGGACATGATGAGCAACTTTCACTTTTTCTTTTCAACCTTGGGAAGGAAAGAAATTAAATCCCCTCAGGAAACAATGGAGAAAAAGTGAAAATCAATTAGCTTAATCTCTTTAAGTCCAGGGAAAGAGAGAAAGGCTCCTGTCAAACTCAGAAGTTTACACCCAGGCACATTTAGAGACTCCGTACAGGAAACACAATGCTTACTAAGGATGTTCCTCCTCCTGGATCAGGCAGTTGCCAGAATTTTTGACACCGACTTTTGTCAGCTTAGTGCCTTATTTAAAAAGATCACCTATCTGTAGCCAGGTCTTTACATGTTACCTCTCTGAAAACAAAAGAAGAGCTGTTTATCTATTCAACCAAATTTATTTAGCACCTGCTATATGCAAAGCATGGAGGTAGGCTCTGTGGTGCATACAAGGTTATATAGACATGATTCTTGATCTCAAGAAGCCCACATTTCAGTATGAAGATGACATAGGTTTATCAACAACCTATTGCCTTACATTAAAGTCATGGAGGAAGTCCATCAGTGTCATCATTTCCCTAGCACCTCATGATCTCCTCCTTACAGTTCAGATCCTGACACTTGATAGGCTGTGAAGCCGTATGTGGCTTCATAAGCAAAAGAGCTATGCCGTCGCACAGGCACAGAAGGGCCCCATGCTTGGTTTAATCCTCTACTGTTGCTATCTGGAAATCCGTAATGATTTTATTTTTGAACTTGTGTTGATAGATGAAGTCTGTTGGGACAATGAAACATGCACGTGAGCAGCGGGAACGTGACCAGAGGTTATGCCTGCCTGAGTGCAGAGGGCTCAGGCCACACACGCAACCCAGCATGCACACACATGCATCTGAGCAGCTCGGTGCAGCCAGGCTGGGGGGATGGTGGAGGCAATAGCAGAAGCAGAGGCAACAGCTGTGGCAGCGCTGGCTCCACAGACACGAAGGGCCCCTGCATGGGGACAGCACCAGGACCTGCAGTGGGAAGCCAGCCGGCCGCTCTGGTCATCACACAAACATCACCTCTCCAGCCTGACACTGGGACAGCAACTGCTGGCACTCAGGCAGCAGACCATATCAGTAAGTTAGTGCCAAATATATGACATTGCAATGAAAGATATCAGGGAATTATTAGAATTTCCAAAGAGTTTAGAATCTCTGGTTTTGAAAACTGCTGCCGCATTGTGAAGCAAATAACCACACATGTAGAAACAGAAATGAAAGGATTACCCACATTCTACAGAATAAAACACTATAAAGAAGATGTGGTATATATACTCAGCCTTATACTTAAAAAGAAAGTAGTTTTTTACTTCCCTGGTGGCCCAGTGGTTGACTCTGTCTTCCACTGCAGGGGACGTGGGTTCAATCCCTGGTTGGGAAACTTCTGTGTGCCATGCAGAACTGCCACAAAGAAAAAAAAAATGAAATTTTTCCATGTGCAACAACATGGGTGAACTTAGAGGGTATTATATTTAGTGGAATAAGTCAGAGAAAGACAAATACTGTAGTTATCACTTATATGTGGAATTTAAAATAAATGAATATAACAAAAAGGCTCATAGATACAGAGAAAAAACTAGTCATTATCAGTGGGAAGAGAGGTAGGAGGAGAAGCAATATACTGGTAGGGGATTAAGAGGTAATTACTAGGTATAAAATAAATAAGATACAAGAATGTAATGTACAGCACAGGGAATATAGCCTGTTATTTTTATATGTATTTATAAAATTATATATAGACTAAGGCTATAACAATACTGAATCACTATGTGGTAAACTATGTTATTGAAAGCAACTATCCTTCAGTGTTTAAAAACACTATTTTCATTTGAAGGTTTGAATGAGTCATTTGTTGTTGTTTGGGGTTTTGGGTATAACTACTTTACAATGTTGTGTTAGTTTCTACTGTACAACAATGTGAATCAGCTGTATGTATACATATATCCCTTCTCTCTTGAGCCTGCCTCCCACCCCCTATCCCACTGCTCTACATCGTCACGGAGCTCTGAATTGAGCTCCGTGTTGTATAGGCACTTCCCACTAGCTATGTCTTTTACACGTGGTGATCCATGGGGTCGCAAAGGGTCAGACACAACTGAGAGACTGAACTGAACTGAACTGACTGTATAGTCATTACTACTTTCCCAGTTTGTCCTACCCTCTCCTTCTTCTCCTGTGAATGAACCAGTTTTTAATGAGGAAAGCCATAGGGAATTAATTTTCTTTCCTTGTAATTGAAGCTAAAATGACAGAAAGCTTAAACAAGATTTTCAAATTGTAGTCAAATCACAAAATCACTTTCAGTTACTTGTACAACCTCCACAAGTTTCAAGAAACATTGCTTTATAACTGAGGAAACATTAAAATGACATTATGCATGCTCATACTTTAAACTCAGACTTACATAAAACAAATCCATGTGAAAAATTAAATCTGTTTAGAAAAATAGTCCCACAAGAACCAACACCAGAATAGACTAGAGCTACTAAAATATCTATTTCAAAATAAGTCATTAGAAATGTATCTTAGTGTTGTCACAGCCTATAAAATATTCTCAGCATTTGCATCAGCAGAAAGATCCTTTCAAAATGAAAATGATCATAAGTTGTGATCTTACATTTGCTGAGTGACTGATGATGCTTTCAGGCATAGCTCTTGAAAAATAAACTATATGGAATGAATTTCTTACCTGTTAAAATGACAAGTGTAAATCTTAATTTGCAGACAAGTGAGCCCAAACAATGTTCATAATAAATCAAGATATCATATTAATATACTATTGTAGTTTATTATATTATATAGAATATTGACCCCCCCCATATTACTTTTGCAGTTTTCAGATTCACTGAGCTTCCCATTTACCACCATTACTCCTATTAAACTAGTACCTTTAGCTGCCCTTTTTCCCCTGCTTTTGAACAGGGGTCCCACATTTTCATTCTGCACCTGACCAAGCGAATTATGTAGCCAACCTTGGTCAGGTAAGAGTATGACAGATGTTTCATCATACGCCATTACTCAAGACAGTTTGTGTTGTGAATGCTTAAGAATACAGAAAAAAGCAAGAAATACAAAAAAAAAAAAAAAAAGATGCCTGTTCTTAATGTGTTCCATACAAAATCTATCAGCTGGTAGACATTTTATCTATGTTAGGAGGAAAACTGTGTAATACTATGAGTCAGAGTGCAGAATTTGGCATAAGGAGAACTCTGCATTTGATCCAAAATGGATGTCACAAAAAAACAGTTGGGACAATCCCTCCAGTGGGTTGGCATCCTGATTAAAATAAGCGTTTGTGGTCCAAAGCATAAGGTTAGCAGGGATAAACACCCATTCACATGAGGGTCAAACTCGTACTTTATAAGCAGTAAGTCAGTCAGATTGTCCTGTCAGTATGCTGAGATTTTCAAGTAGGAAGAGCTATTTTTTCTCCAAATCAGAGAAATGGCATCACAATATGGGCCCTCCCCTCCTAGGCTTCTTCAGAATTGACAACTTCCAATAAGCTTTAGTGAAAGTTGCTCAGTCATGTCCGACTCTGCGACCCCATGGATATATAGTCCATGGAATTCTCCAGGCCAGAATACTGGAGTGAGTAACCTTTCCCTTCTCCAGGGGATCTTCCCAACCCAGGGATTGAACCCAGGTCTCCCGTATTACAGGCAGATTCTTTACCAGCTGAGCCACAAGGGAAGCTACAAAATCACCATAGAGATGACTTATATTTGAAAATGAAATATCAGGGAAAATCACCTAAATCAGATAAATCAAATTTGCTTTCCATAGAGCTAAAAAAGATCCATTAATTATAATTATTTTATTTTATTTTATGATTGTAATATAAAACAACTTTAAAAGAAGATGCATATTTACCCAAAACAAATTTAGTTCTATCTTCTGACTTTGAAAGAAGTTATGGATTTCTAAGTGATATAATTTGTTTATCAATGCTTTTAGTAAGTAAGTGAAGTCACTTGGTCATGTCCGACTCTTTGCGACCCCTTGGACTGTAGCCTACCAGGATTCTCCATCCATGGGATTCTCCAGGCAAGAATACTGGAGTGGGTTACCATTTCCTTCTCCAATCAATGCTTTTAACTGGTCCCATTTCTAGTATCTATAATGTTAAAATAGACTGAGAAAAGCTATAAGCATGTAGAGAATTACAGAGAAAGGCATGATAAACAATGTTTCTAAGATTAGGAAAAACAATAGCAATACATATAAGAATAAGAAAATAAATTTCATAATGTGTAAAGCCCTCTTACAAATTAGTGACAAAATGACTTGGCAGCAGGCTTCTGTTTTCTAGGCTGACTATATCAAAGTTAGCTTTGAAGGACAAAAGCAAGTTTAAAAGAACTGTCTGAGGAGAGTGTGGAAAAGTGGCATTCCTCTGTCTTTGTGGTCCTCAGAGAACGGAGTGCCTGGTGATTGATGACAGATGGAAAAGTCACAGGGCTTTAGCAGTCAAAATGCCCCACCCACCACCTCAATCCTTCCTGTGCCTCTCTAAACCACTGGCATCAGAAAGCTTGGAATTTACAGTGAAAATAATTTGATGAGCTAGAACAAGGACAAAGAGAAAAGAATGTTGTTTATCAGATACCATCAACACAGCAGTGAAACAGAAATAAAAACAGAAACACACATACACACACAAAAACCTGAGACTAGCTATTTATCTAGATAGACTCTCCAGAAAAGGGTGGGACCAAAGGCCTCTTATTATCACATAGGTGTGATTCCAGCTGTGTGGGGGGTATATAGGGTTGTTATACGTGTGCAGGGTTAAAGAACCAAGCTCTTTGCTCTAGTGTAGGCAAAGGATTGCAGACTGGCAGCCTGAAACCCAAATTGGACTCACAATTCAGTTCAGTCGTTCAGTCGTGTACAACTCTTTGCAACCCCATGGACTGCAGCACACCAGGTTTCACTATCCATCACCAGCTCCCTGAGCTTGCTTAAACTCATGTCCATTGAGTCAGTGATGCCATCCAACCATCTCATCCTCTGTTGTCCCTTTCTCCTCCTGCCTTCAATCTTTCCCAGCATCAGGGTGTTTTCCAATGGGTCAATTCTTCACATCAGGTGGCCAAAGTATTGGAGTTTCAGCTTTAGCATCAGTCCTTCCAATGAATATTAAGGACAGATTTCTTTGGGATTGACTGGTTTGAGCTCTTTGCAGTCCAAGGGACTCTCAAGAGTCTTCTCCAACACCACAGTTCAAAAGCATCAACTCTTCTGTGCTCAGCTTTCTTTATAGTCCAACTGTCACATCCATACATGACTACTGGAAAAACCATAGCTTTGACTAGATGGACCTTTGTTGGCAAAGTAACATCCCTGCTTTTTAATATGCTGTCTAGATTGGTCATAGCTTTTCTCCCAAGGAGCAAGCATCTTTTAATTTCATGGCTGCAGTCACCATCTGCAGTGATTTTGAAGCCCAAGAAAATAAAGTCTGTCACTGTTTCCATTGTTTCCCCATCTATTTGCCATGAAGTGATGGGACCGGATGCCATGGTCTTAGCTTTTTGAATGTTGAGTTTTAAGCCAGCTTTTTCACAATCCCCTTTCACTTTCATCAAGAAACTCTTCAGTTCCTCTTCACTTTCTGCCATAAGGGTGGTGTCATCTGCATATCTGAGGTTATTGATATTTCTCCTGGCAATCTGGATTCCAGCTTGTGCTTCATCCAGCCCAGCATTACACAAGATGTACTCTGAATATAAGTTAAATAAGCAGGGTGACAGTATACAGCCTTGATGTACTCCTTTCCCAATTTGGAACCAGTCTGTTGTTCCATCTCCAGTTCTAACTATTGCTTCTTGACCTGGTTTTTCAGATAGGTGCTATTTTGCCTGCACAGTTTTAAACAGTTTTTCTCTTTTTTAAAAAATAATGATTTATTTTATTTTTGGCCATTCTACATAATTTGTGGAATCTTATTTCCCTGACAAGGGGTTGAACCCAGATCTCAGCAGTAAAAGTGCAGAGTCCTCATCACTGGACCACTGGGGAATTCCTGGAGAGGCTGACTTTAGATGGATGAGCAGGAAGTTGTCTTTGAGGAAGTGATATTTATCCTAAATGACCCAAACCAGATCTGAAAAAAAGTATTCTAAAAAGAGAAACAGCAAGTAGAAAGGTCTTGAGGTGGAACCAAGCTTGACTGGGCAGGGCATATGAGGTAGAGAAAGAGATGAAGTCACACAGAAGGCAGGGTTTAGATCACATAGAACTTTAAATCAGACTTGGACTTTATTCTAAGGACATTAACTGGACTTAATTATAAGGGCATTTGGAAGCTGTTCAGTTCAGTCGCTCAGTCGTGTCCGACTCTTTGCAACCCCATGAATCGCAGCACGCCAGACCTCCCTGTCCATCACCTACTCCTGGAGTTCACTCAGACTCATGTCCATCGAGTCACTGATGCCATCCAGCCATCTCATCCTCTGCCATCTCCTTCTCCTCCTGCCCCCAATTCCTCCCAGCATCAGAGTCTTTGCCAATGAGTCAACTCTTCGCATGAGGTGGCCAAAATACTGGAGTTTCAGCTTTAGCATCATTCCTTCCAAAGAAATCCCAGGGCTGATCTCCTTCAGAATGGACTGGTTGGATCTCCTTCCAGTCCAAGGGACTCTCAAGAGTCTTCTCCAACAACACAGTTCAAAAGCATCAATTCTTCGGCGCTCAGCCTTCTTCACAGTCCAACTCTCACATCCATTCATGACCACTAGAAAAACCATAGCTTTGACTAGACGGACCTTAATCGGCAAAGTAATGTCTCTGCTTTGGAATATACTATCTAGGTTGGTCATAATTTTTCTTCCAAGGAGTAAGCGTCTTTTAATTTCATGGCTGCAATCACCATCTGCAGTGATTTTGGAGCCCCCAAAAATAAAGTCTGACACTGTTTCCACTGTTTCCCCATCTCTTTCCCATGAAGTGATGGGGCCAGATGCCATGATCTTCGTTTTCTGAATGTTGAGCTTTAAGCCAACTTTTTCACTCTCCTCTTTCACTTTCATCAAGAGGCTTTTTAGTTCCTCTTCACTTTCTGCCATAAGGGTGGTGTCATCTGCATATCTGAGGTTATTGATATTTCTCCCAGCAATCTTGATTCCAGCTTGTGTTTCTTCCAGCCCAGCATTTCTCATGATGTACTCTGCATAGAAGTTAAATAAGCAGGGTGACAATATACAGCCTTGTTGTACTCCTTTTGCTATTTGAAACCAGTCTGTTGTTCCATGTCCAGTTCTAACTGTTGCTTCCTGACCTGCATACAGATTTCTCAAGAGGCAGGTCAGGTGATCTGGTATTCCCATCTCTTTCAGAATTTTCCACAGTTTATTGTGATCCACACAGTCAAAGGCTTTGGCATAGTCAATAAAGCAGAAATAGATGTTTTTCTGGAACTCTTTTGCTTTTTCCATGACCCAGCAGATGCTGGCAATTTGATCTCTGGTTCCTCTGCCTTTTCTAAAACCAGCTTGAACATAATGTTAAACAGGGGGATGCATTGATTTATATTAATTTTGAAAGCTTTTTCTGGACACTGGTTAGATTATAAATTGGCAATTGTGCAAGAGGGGAGGCCAAGTAGGAGTCATTGTAAGAATCCAGGTAAGAAATGACACCTAGTCTAGACAAGGTGGTAATAGTGGAGATAGAGGCAGATTCAGGATCTCTTTTAGAGACAGAGACAACAGAACTTGGCAGGGGGACTGGATTCAAGGCAGGAGCAAATGAGAGGACTCTGCAGGAGTATGCTGCTTCCCTCCACGGAGGGAGACTGAAGGAGCAGGATTTCCCAGGCTTTATTTGAAATGCCTGTGAAACACCTAGATGGAGATGGCAGGCATATAGGTGGATAAATAAGAATTCATGGAGCACGTGTTTAGCATTCTTTTGGGAATTTTCATCCTGCCTGTGGAAACCTAGAAATGTTCAAGACTGGACCTGAAAGGGCAGTTCCCTTTTACCCAGGAGCAGAGGAGTTGTCCTACAAGGTCCAGATCGCCGTCACCTAAAGGGTTTAAGCACACCTAGGGCAATCGGATGCTTCATTTCACATAGCAGAGGTGCTTTAAAGAATTGTGCGGGTCAAGCAAATTCCAAATTGCTATTTGCCCTTCATTTGCATTTCAATTTGCCAAGTACCTTCTCCTTAGTTTTGAATGATCTTCAGTTGAGCCTCGTGGGCCACCATCCGTGGGGTCGCAAAGAGTGGGACACGACCGAGCAACTTCACTTCACTTTCAGTTGACACTTAGCAGGAAGTTTCTAGTTTCTGCTTCCCCTTCTCCATCCTCATCACTCTGGTGCCCTGGCTTTTCTAACCAGTCTTTACTCTGTGGACTGTTTCAAGTTGAAAAGCTTAAATTCACCCTCTATGATTTTGGGGTGCAGGTAGAGGTCTCTAAGAGAAGATACAGCTCAGGAAATAGCTGGCCTCTTCCCTACTTCTGAAAAGTTGAGGAAGAGAACAAAAGAGGGAGACCAGCCCCCAGAAGTGATTTTGGGTCTGGTAGCCAGGTGTGCTGAGCTAATACTGAATTTCAGAATGAAGGGCTGTCTCCACCCAGTTCCAAGCAGCTCTAGGCTGGGAGCATGCAGGCCCTGGGAAGAGCAGCAGAAATTAGTTTTTCCCTGTGGGTTGTATCTCCCAAGAGGAAGAAAGTGGCAGAAATGAGCCTGGCATACTCAGTTACTCCACCCAAATTTACTTTCCATCATCAGAGGTGAAATGCTTAAGCCTTGGAGAGAAGCCAGGAAACAGTCCTCCTCATGGAAACTTGGGAGTGGAGAAAGGACACTTTCCTCTAATGATAACAGAAATGTTCATTAATTGGCTGGCTTTGTATATTTGGCTTTTCAGTAAGTAAGACACAGTTAAGTTCAACAAGCAGATACAAGCACAAGTCTGACACAAACTATGCAATTTGGGGAAAGTTAGTTGAGCTGTTTCAGGTTTCTCATTTGTAAAAATAAGGATAAGAGTACCTACCTCGTGAGATCATTCATGTAACACACAAAATGCACTGCATGGATCAAAAGAAGCATTTGATAAAGATTTGCCACTACTATTACTACTGTGAGGATGACTATCACTATTACCAAGTAAGAAAATCTGTTAGGTGCCAGGGATAAAAAAGATAAAAGATAGCTTTTATATATAAAAGATATAAAAGATAAAACATAGCTCACCAGGTTCCTCTGTCCATGGGGATTCTCCAGGCAAGAACACTGGAGTGGGTTGCCATGCCTTCCTCCAGGGGATCTTCCCAACCCAGGTCTCTGCCTTGAAGGCAGATTTTTTACAGTCTGAGCCACCAGGGAAGCCCATTTAAAGCTAAGGAGACAGGAGTTTTGAAAACAACAACAACAACTTTAAAATACAGTGGGATGAACAGGTAGTAGAGTTTCTGGCCAGAGGGGTGCCTACTGGCGATTACATTTTAGTGAGATTACATCTGTGCAGGCCAGGATCAAGAAAAATCATCTTGGAATTGTTGAGCATCCAACATCTTTACTGGGTGAAGTGAAGTGAGTGAAGTCGCTCAGTCGTGTCCGACTCTTTGCGACCCCATGAACTGTAGCCTACCAGGCTCCTCTGTCCATGGGATTTTCCAGGCAATAGTACTGGAGTGGATTGCCATTTCCTTCTCCAGGGGATCTTCCCAACCCAGGGATCGAACCTGGGTCTCCCACACTATAGACAGACGCTTAACCGTCTGAGCCACCAGGGAAGCTTTTTATTGGGTGGGGGTCTTGTAAATAGCTCTGTCTGCAAGAGAGATTATCAGGAAACTGCCTGTGTTTTTAGGTGGTTTTTTTTTTTTTTCTGTTTTTCTAAAGGAGTTAGTTATCAGTGATGACTAAAACAATGATGGCTGTAAATCTTTCTAGTGAAAGCTAGAACCAGCTTTGATTTAGCACACAAGGGCATGGAAAGAGCTGATCACTTTGGAGTCTGACACTTGTAGCCTAAATTGGCAGAGTCTGAGGACCCCTGACTCTCAGACTGAGAGTTCCAAAGAATAGCAAGAAGAGATAAGAAAGCCTTCTTCAGCGATCAATGCAAAGAAATAGAGGAAAACAACAGAATGGGAAAGACTAGAGATCTCTTCAAGAAAATTAGAGATACCAAGGGAACATTTCATGCAAAGATGGGCTCAATAAAGGACAGAAATGGTATGGACCTAACAGAAGCAGAAGATATTAAGAAGAGGTGGCAAGAATACACAGAAGAACTCTACAAAAAAGATCTTCATGACCCAGATAATCACGATGGTGTGATCACTCATCTAGAGCCAGACATCCTGGAATGTGAAGTCAAGTGGGCCTTAGAAAGCATCACTATGAACAAAGCTAGTGGAGGTGATGGAATTCCAGTGGAGCTATTTCAAATCCTGAAAGATGATGCTGTGAAAGTGCTGCACTCAATATGCCAGCAAATTTGGAAAACTCAGCAGTGGCCACAGGATTGGAAAAGGTCAGTTTTCATTCCAATCCCAAAGAAAGGCAATGTCAAAGAATGCTCAAATTACCACACAATTGCACTCATCTCACATGCTAGTAAAGTAATGCTCAAAATTATCCAAACCAGGCTTCAGCAATACGTGAACCGTGAACTTCCAGATGTTCAAGCTGGTTTTAGAAAAGGCAGAGGAACCAGAGAACAAATTGCCAACATTCGCTGGATCATGGAAAAAGCAAGAGAGTTCCAGAAAAACATCTATTTCTGCATTATTGACTATGCCAAAGCCTTTGACTCTGTGGATCACAATAAACTGTGGAAAATTCTGAGAGAGATGGGAATACCAGACCACCTGACCTGCCTCTTGAGAAATCTGTATGCAGGTCAGGAAGCAACAGTTAGAACTGGACATGAAACAACAGACTGGTTCCAAATAGGAGAAGGAGTACATCAAGGCTGTATATTGTCACCCTGCTTATTTAACTTCTATGCAGAGTACATCATGAGAAACGCTGGACTGGAAGAAACACAAGCTGGAATCAAGATTGCTGGGAGAAATATCAATAACCTCAGATATGCAGATGACACCACCCTTATGGCAGAAAGTGAAGAGGAACTAAAAAGCCTCTTGATGGAAGTGAAAGAGGAGAGTGAAAAAGTTGGCTTAAAGCTTAAAGAAAACGAAGATCATGGCATCCGGTCCCATCACTTCATGGGAAATAGATGGGGAAACAGTGGAAACAGTGTCAGACTTTATTTTTGGGGGCTC